>NW_020897793.1:876880-883216 GCF_003984885.1 Neopelma chrysocephalum | reverse complement strand
GTTTACAGGCTCTAGCTTGCTTTTGTTATAAGAAGGGAGTTAGCCTGCATAACTGGCACTCAGATATCTCCATCTCACCCAAATCCCTCAGGAAAACCCAGCCCCGGAGCCCTGTCTTGACTTTGAAATGGCAAACTGGGTAAGACAGACGGGAGGTGAACTGTTCAGAGCCGATTGCTGCCACCTTTAGGCCAGCTGGAAATCATCTCCCCGTGTGTCACGTGTGTCTTCCAAACACCCAGCTACAAATAGAGTTCTCAATTCCCCTAGCCTCTAGAGATTTTGAGCATTATCCAAGTCCAAAACTCCCATTCATTCCAGGCCCATGTATTGAACTCGAAATTAGAAACAAAATTGCACCTATGTCATAGTAAGTATTTGTAAAACAATTTAGAGCACGCAATTGTAAAGAACATGAGTGCTTGTTTTAGTCAATATTAAAATTTACTGTCTCTTGCCTATGTTTTACTTCAGTTGCTAATAGCTTGTAATAAATGAATCTCTGTTTATGTTTAACTCGGTAATGTATTTTCTTAACATTCACTTATCAAAAGATTAGAAAAATCATGGAGAATCTCTTTCTTTGCAACCTCTTTCTACTCAGCACTTCCCACTTGTCAGATCTGCCTATTTGAATGCTTTTTATACTTTGGTTGGTTTTAAAAGCTTTACGGGAAGACAAAGATAGTTGTGTAGTTCATTACAAGAGGACAGTTCTGAACATAATTGAAGAAAAAAGGGTACATTGCCAAAAATGTGTGTTGCTGTCTCTGATTATGGTACTTATAGGAAACCCATCACCATAGTAACGAAGCCTCTGCTAAATAATTACCAACAGATTTGTTCTTTTTTGTCTTCTAACTTGTATAATGTGTCTAGCCTTGACTATAGTTTTAAATATAAGAATTTTGTATACATGCATGTTTGCACACTGCATTTGGAAGAAAAGCTGAAGATCTCACTATATAGGATCCTGATTCTTGTAAGAAGTGATTTCTGATTTCTAGGTGTCCATGGCTGCTGTTTTCTCACAAATGAAAGACCAGGGCAGAACAGTTTTTAATGAAGGCTGTTTAAAAAGCTAAACAGCAGGAAAAAAGCATTTTCCACAAAGCCAAAGCAATTTCTTGAGAGACATTAGATTTGTAGTTAATAAGTAGCTACTTCAAATAGAGCAAAGTTCCAAGACTTGGCTCTTCTTCCTACTCCATCAGCAGCACTTGAGCAGTGCCTTATTCAGCAGCAGATCAGTGGTGCTGCATTTCACCTGCCTGTTTTTTGTTGCTCACTGTATTGCACAAAACAAATGTACTGACTTGGTTTGGAGGATTTGCTGTCCTGCAGCCTGTGTAACCTGTGGAAACAGTGAGCAGAGAAGCCAGTGGCAGACTAGTGGTTTTCCGCATCTTCATTCACTTCGAGTTGCTGGTGATCCTTTCTCTGAACTCTTTTCCTCATGCAGAATCATCTCATGTTTGCTTCAGGGCCATTTTGGAGAATACTGAAGTATTTTACAAAATCTCTGGCTGCTTATGGGGGAAGCGGCCTGCTTCTCCTTTATTTATTCCCCATAATTGCTGTTTCATGGGCATATTCTGTTTGTAACCCTGTTCTTCTGGGAGGAATCTGCTGGCCTTTCATGCTACTCTTGGCAGTGAGATAAACTCAGTTCTTAAAATATGCTCAGCTTGAATAGTCTGAAGAGATTTACTGAAGTAGCTGTGCCCTGAACAAGGTCTTGCAAAGCATTGCATTTTGGCTGAATAATGACATGTGAAGTCTCTTTGCTGAGCTCAATTTCATCTTGTTGGGAGTTCAAGCAGGTTTGTTTTCTTTAGCAGCCAATGCAACCTGGTGCCTCAAATTGCTGACAACAGAATGATCTCTGATTTTTAGGTTTTTGGGTTTTTTTTGTTCTGAGAGTTGTTAAACAGGCCATGAACCATCTAGAACCAGACTTCTGAAGTCAGTAAATTAGTTGATATGTGTACCTGTGCTCACAACAATTAATTGAGTTGAGGCACAGATAAATCTCTCCTGGTGAGGAATAGCATCCAGATATCTGTCCAAGGCAAACATTCACCCTGGTTTTTTTTTTTTCTTTTTCATTTTGGGGGAGGGAAAGAGGGAAGGAGAAGGAGAAAAAAGGAAGTAAACAGACAAGACTGTTCTTGACTTTCTTGTGAAATTCTGGCATGAATCCTACAGGTTGTGTGATTAGAGTCATCTTGTAGACTTTTTTTGGGGGGGTTCTTTTTTCTTTAACACTACTGTGTGAGTTTGAGCTAGTCTACAGCACATTAAATATTCATCTGTTTGAGGTACAGGCCTGAGGTCTCTAAAGACAGTAGCTGCACTATATGGTCTCAAGCAGAATGTGGGTTACCCTAGAAACAGTAATATTAGCAAGACCAGTAGCACAGAGGAGCCCGTCATGTGATTTTGAAATCACCAAAAGTAACAACAGTGACTTTGGACTATAAAAGTAATCTGTTGCCATAAAACACATTTAAAATTGGATTTCTCTAAATATGCTCTTTATTACATTTGTGTAATTGTTCAAACATATGTGTGGACTGGGTTAGGAGATGCAAAAGAGTTCTGAGCAGTTTTTCTGTTTCTGTGGTAGGAGCTATGTACAGACATACAGTTTCAGAATTGAACTGAATCAATGAGAGAGACCTAATGAAACAAACTCACGCTGTTTCCCAAGGAATCAAAATCGCAATTTTCATTACATTTCATTTGAAATCTATAAACTTAAACATGGTCTTCAACTGTATGTGGAACATCTCAGCAAATAAGAAGGTAGATCCACTCATTGTGTTATGAAATTTGTTAAAATTTGGTTCAGCAAGGCTTAAAATATACATACGCAGATTTCATTAGCTCAACCCATGTTACTTATGTTTATGATAAGTACTATCTTGATGCTTTTTCTAATAATCTTCTAAAAGGCAGTATGTTCAAATTCCAAGTATCTTTAGTAGTGCAGTAAGTGAAAAGAACTTCTCATCTCTGCAGATGAATAATTTTGGGAAATGTCCTTGAAAAAATCTCCTTGTATCGTAGCTGAGGACATGCATATTAAGTCTAATCTGCAGTTTTAAGCTCTGCTGGAGATGAAGATTTATGATCGAGGTTAGATTAAACCATGACAATATTGTCGTGGTTAGTATAACAGCCAAGTATGTAAGTGAATTTTAAGCTAAAGAAAGTACAATTTCTTGTTCATACTATCTATCCCATTTAATCTGTATCAGAGAAGTCATGGTTATAACGTCTTAATCATTATTGCTCTTAACAGACAATTACTCTTCTACTGACTCGTGTCCCCTGACATACGGTTTGCTGCTTCTCAAGCCACTTCCAGACTGTTAAATAGCCACATGTCCCCTTTGAGCTAAGGACTTTCAATTGCAGCTTCTATTTATGCAGTTGGCTTTTTTTTGTCCGTGTCTCCCATTGCTTATTTTGGCTTGCATATCAGAGTTGCCTTTCTTTAGTTCTCTATCAGTGCCTCCCTAAAAATGTGAATGGATTTACTTTTTTAAATTTATTACTGATCTGAATTGGTTTGGGGGATCTGATGATTAAAATAAACCAATTTGCTATCGCATGCTGAGAAATATTGAACTGTATTTCCAAGAGTGAAATCTTGCTCAACAACAGTTCTCCATGTCAGTAGTCACTAAACAGGAGCAAGGAGTTTGACAAAATAATTTTTCCAGTGTAATCTTAAATGTTTTTAGTGTGTTTAGCTGGATATTTGATTCTATATAGTATCATTTGGATGGCTGGGAACTTGGATAAAATTATTGGATATAATCCTGTCTGTCATAACTGAGAGAGACTTTAATCTATGTATGCCTCACAGTTTCAGATTTCAGCATAATTTCCATGTATGTTCCAACAAGAGAGGAAATTAATGCAGAGTCTTTCAACTGACTCTTTGACCTCTGCACAGTATAAAACATGAGGTTCATGGGGATTAACTGGGTCTGGTCTGCTTTGAAAATGGAATTATGCCATGTATGCTAAATGATTAGGAAAACCTAATCTGTCTGGATTTTGGCAATATGTTGTGTAACAGTGTGAATGAACAGCTATTGAGAAACGAGCTTTTAAATAAAATTACGTTGTATCTGTTTTCTATAATATTTAACAAGAGGAGTCTAAGAATTTAGTGGCAATGAAAGCAGAAACATAGTACAGAATTTTCTCTGAAAAGTCTAGAATTAAATCAACTGGTTATTTTTTGTTTTGGTGGGGTTTTTTTGTCTTTTTTCTGTTTTCCCTCCAAAATTGAAGCCCTTTATCCTGAAGAATGATTTTCATGACAATATCTGTGGGAAAGTTGTTCTACTCTAACGGTCTTGAGCAACTTGCTGTTGTTGATCCTGCTTGAGTGTGTGTAGAAGTGGACGTGGTGATCTCACCTTTCAACCTCAGCCACTGTATTGCTCTGCTGGAATTAACTCGAGTTTGCCCAAAGAGATAACTTGAGAGGATTGGATTTCACCCATAATATCTTTCTATTACAGCTCAAAGAGGTGAATTGATCTGCCTTCTGTTTAGGGTGGCCACAAAATTTTGTGGAGTAAAATTTGTGCTTTGATTAACAACATGAATTTAATAGAGGTGACTGTGCTTTGAACTGACATTAGAGCAGTTTTTGTTCCTTCAGAGGAGATACCAGGGAACTCTGAAATGAGTGGTACAACTTCTTAATGCTGAGTTTCATTATGCTTAGAAAATAAAACTTCATATGAAAACCAAAATTCATGCAGTTAGCTGAATTAGGTAATTTGCATGGTTTAAGGTTTCTAGAAAATTCTTTGTGAGATGTTTAAATCAGTCTGCTCAATGCAAAGATTTCTAGTTGATTTTTAAAGAGAAGATGGCAGAAATATAGCTCAAAAAAACTTGAGTTTTTTCTTTAATTATGAGGATCTCTACATTTTAAACATTGAGATGGATTTGCTGTTGAACATTAAGTGCCTTAAGGGACCTTTACTGATGTTTTCAAGTTGTTTAACAGCCCTTTATTGTGAGAGTCTTTAATATGATGAGAAACTGGTCAAAAATTTTTAAAATGGGCCCTTTTCTTGTGAGCTTGTAGTGAATTCTAAAATTTCCCTGTGTTTGCATGAAAATAACAGGATTCATTACGTCTCAAATTTTATTACCTATTTCCTCACCAAATTCATGTGTCTCCATCAGGGTGATCTATGTGCCTTTTCTCTACCAGCTATTCACTAGAAAACCACTAAAATGCATCTTTAAATTATAGGAGATGTAAATGTCATGGCAGAACACAACATACCTTTTTATTGCCAATTGAAGCTCATTCTAAATCTGAATTTTCATTTCCATTACATGCTTATTAAAACCATGAGTTTCAGTCGTTTATCTGAACCTCTTATTCTGAGTGTTCAGTTATTCCTTCACCTTGTTTTGTATAAATCCTCTTTCCTGTATCCATATTATTATTATTTTCAAGAGATACAGGAAAAACAACGTGTTTTCTCTAGTCGAAATAGATAACATGAAAAAGATTCAGAAACTAATGCCATGGGTATTTCCAAGGGCATAACAGTGCTAATGTAACAAAGACCAAATAATGAAATCCACCACAGAGGGATTTCAAGTCTATAAACCAAATAACTTGTATGAATATGATAATAGACCAATTGGGTACAGAAGTGATTTGCATTGGTACAGCTACAGGTCTGTTTTGAAAAACGTTGCTGAATGTTGATTTGAATATTTTCGTGATCTGAAAATATCACTGTCAACTTCTTTCTATTCAGAAATTCTTATGCAGCAATTGTGAGAGAGCTGTGCTCATACAGATAGGTTAGAAATAAAGACAGTTTAAAACAGGCTATGTAGCTGAATATAAACATCTGAAAAGTGGAAATTAAATTATTATTTTTCATTCTAATACTCAAAAACTTTAACAGGAGAGTTATAGCTCATCAAGTTATGCCACAGGATGGCCTTTTCTTAAAGGCTTACATTGAACCTTGTACTACTTTTACTTTCATAAAAGCTGAATGGATGTAAATCACAAATCCTTGGAATTGTTGCCTTTGTTGCTGTTGTGTGAACCAGATTAAGAAGCAGCCTGGAGGGTGCTGGGTGGTCAGAGCTTCAGTATGGCCTCACACACACTGGGATGAAAGATGCTGATGCATCTTCCTTGGCCGTGCTCTCCTTTTCCAGTGAGAGACCCTGTGTGCAGGCAGTTGTCTTGGATATCCCCCTGCTGCAGTGGGATGTCCTTGCTCCTGCAGCAGGAGCTGGAAAGTCTTGGAGCCCCCAGCTCCTGCA
>NW_020897793.1:826176-876870 GCF_003984885.1 Neopelma chrysocephalum | reverse complement strand
GCTCCTGCAGCAGGAGCTGGAAAGTCTTGGAGCCCCCAGCTCCTGCAGTTGGAGCAACAGCAGCGCAGGCTGTCCCAGTCAGTGATGAAACATGGGGACTTAATACCTGTAACACTGTGCGTGTGTATCTACTATATTTATGTATGTATTTTAAAACATGACTGTCATTCTTTTTACCCCTGTGAGATTGTTACTGATTTGTGCTTGTGTAAATGAGAGCAGATGACAACCTCCTTTCTGCCTGTGTGCTTCTGGCTAGATCAGGTCATGTGCCTACAGAGTATCTCCATAGATTTGGGTGCCTTTTCTACATGTGTAGTCATTTAGTAAAGGCATGTGATGTTTGTGTATATATGAAATTAAATTTATGAAGTGAGATTTCAACCTGGTTAAAGCAGGCACAAAATAATTAAATGTGTTTTTCAGGGGTGAATTCAATCCAGAATAGAACAAATCCAACAAGAACAATGGAGAAATATTAATAAGAGTAATTATCCAAGGGGGGAAAAAAACAACTCGGGCTTTGAAGTCAGCCTGAATCATGCATGCTTTAAAACAAATACTTAAAACAAAGAAAATAATTATTCTTTAATTTTAATTCATTTTGCAGCTTGAAAACAAGTCTGTGTCCTAAAGATATGGGTTCAGTTTTTTATTGCATTACTAGTTTCTGCAGAGTCTTTAACTTAGTTACTTAATCTATAATTTACAGCTTTTAATCAGTAAAATACCCTGACAATGCGCTTTTTTCTTACTTTGTGTGTCATGCTTGTTTTTAGGTACAGCTGCTTTGAAATCTACTAATTCAAACTTATTTCAGGCTAACTGAATTCTTATTCCCCATTATGAAATTCAGTTACTCCAAAAAATATATTCCTATTGCGTGGAACAATTCAGCGATAGAGAACACCTCATTCACACCTTAAAAAATTTAAACACTAACTTAAGGGAATCAAGTGCTGAATTTAAATGCAATCTTCTAGCACCTTATGTTTGGAAACTTGTATATAAAAGATCCATTTAATAAAATTGTGGCTCCTCTTGTCTCATATCTAGCAGAACATAGATGCAGATCATGCTATCTATTCAATGTGATACAGCCGTGCAAAACCACAAAGGAAAAACAGTAGGAAAAACCACCTTAGAGGGACTACAGGTGCGTAGTACACAATCATGAGCAAAATCAGATCCGAAAGGTAACTGAGAAGGTCACTTTCTACAGCGTTTCAGGCGTGTGATATCAATGTAAAGTAGCTGGAAGGTGCCTTTATTTTCTGAATGTTGTGTATGTGTTTGATCTGACTGTTGTGCTATTTTCTGTGTTGATTCAGGGAACTTCTGGCAAAGATAGATGTGAGAGAAGTTTAAAAACATACTAGCAAGTACTTTATTGACTTTGTATTGCAATGTCACTTTACTGACACGAGTGACTTTTACAGCACTTTTGCTTCTGATGCTAAAACTCTATTTGATGTCTTAGGTTTTACAGGTCTTCTGGGGGAAAAAAATAGTATGGTAAACTTAAGTCTCTGAATTTAGAAGACAGTAGTTTACAGAATTGATAGTGACCCTAATCCCACACTTGGAGGATTACACACTTGAGGTCAGTTTGCCTAGCCTGATCTAAGCGTGGGACAAATCTGCTGGGCATGTTGTTGTTTTGTTTGCTTTTAATGAGGTATTTGATACAGGATCTGGTCACAACTGCTGATATGTAGCAGACTATAAATCTAAAACCTCTTTGCCTTGTTAAGAGTCATAGTTGGCTGCAGACCAGTGATCAAATCCCTAGGCAGGCGAGGAGCACAGGCTGCTCGTGGAGAAAGAAGACGTTGCTGTCTGTAGCTGTGCAAGCCTAACAGAGCAGCTAAAGAGAGCTTGGAGTTGCAGCTGATGAATATAAAGACAAAGTAAACCTGGTTCTCTCAGGGCAGTTTTGCAAGTAGGGTATAGCTTAGGAATGATAATCAGGGAAAGCAACTCCTCTTAAAGAAAACTGGTTGAGGAACTGAATGTTTTTAGACCATTATTGGCAGTTCAGATATTTAGAGGGCTGAGGGAAATTTGATTTACTTTCATTAAAAGTTCATGCTACCAAGGGAAAAGATTGAAACAGCTTCTTTTCCAAGCTATCATAGAGAAAATCCTTGAAGATTGCTTCCCTGAATGTAATCATCTGATCAGGCTGATACCAAGAGACCGAATGCCATAAAGGTACTCATTGTTTTTGTGAGAAATATATGGTTTGAGATTACTTTTTGGTGAATCAGTTATTTAACTCCAGCTCCAGGATAGTCTGCCAGAGCAAATAACACAAGACAGTGTCTGTCATGGATATATTAGTTGCTCCTTACCATGAACACTAGGTGAATTCTGGAATGTTCCTGGGACTTAGAAGGTCTCTGACAAAATGTCAGCTCCCACACAGTGAGTTCATTTACCTCTAGGTGAAAACAGTGCAGGTGCCAGTGTTAACTGTGTGCTGGGAAGCAGAGCAAAATGAACTACCTCATAGAGCACCCAGTGAACTACCCATTAAGGGTGGGGAAGCTGTAGGGAGTGCAGTTATATATCAGGTAGCCCCAGGTACCAGCCAGTGCTGCTGGGCTCTGCATTTTCTCTTTGTAGTTTACAGGTGCTAACCAAGTAAGCGCTACATAGGGCACTGGCGATGTTGGTTGCGTAGTTTTCGAGATTCCCCAAAGTGTCCTAAAGCTCTATCCACAATGAAAAGCTAAGTGGTAGCAGTGCACTGGTCATGACAAATCCCAGCAGCTATTAGAGGGTTAGGAATCACTAAAGCTATGGCTAATGGTATCATTTTATTGAATGAGGCTGCGTTGGCTAATACTTAACGATTAATTCCCTCTACACATTTTTAAGAATCCTAGGGTCCTTAATTTCTCTTTAAAAGTCACTAGAGGTAAGAAAAAGAGACCTTGTAAGTACTTACCTGAAAGGCAGCACTTCTAAGCTGTGCAACTTCTCCATGCTGTGCTGCACACCAGCAGGAGTACTTTAAGTGCAGGTTTTTGTGGCGATTTCCACATACGATTCCCTTCTAGTTCAGCCAGACTTCTGACTCCTCTGAGCTGATGTTGTTGATTAAGCACTTAATGCATTCTGTATCCACACTGCTGGTGCTGCTGGGTTCCTAATCTTGAAGAATTGTGGGTAAAAGGCAACTGGCTTGAAAGACGCTCTTTCTCTGACAAACTTGGTTGTAGCATACGTTTTTTGGCTAACAGTGCTTGCAGGCTTTACTTACAGTTCATTCTGCCAACTCAGTGCTCAGAATATGGCACTGAAAGGACATTCAGTCTGCATTAGAAACAGCAAACCTCCAAAATCTTTATGTAAGAGAAATGACAGCATACTGTGGGGTTTTAAACCCTTGTTGTTTTTGCACAAAGAAAGTTTAAGGCAGAGATTTTACATGTGTTCAGAACACAAAGGTTGAATGACCAAATTGTGCTTTTGGAAAATGCTGTATCTGATGGAATGTGTGTGTGCTCACCTGCTTGTTAGTTATTTGCTTTGGGGAGTGAGCTGTAGCATGGTAATCAGTAAAGTTGCATTGCTTTGAATGGAGATACATTGTTTTATATTATAGATATTTTGCTAGGAACTTTATATGGGCCTGATAATGACTCAGTTACTTCTGAAAGCAAAGACTGAAAACAGTTGAGCTGAGTGCTTTTGAATGACACATCATTAAGAAACTACCATGGTTTGATACTATTATTAATGTCTTCTATCTTCTTAGGCCCTTCTAGGTGAAAAAAATTCTCACTATTAAGTCTTCCCAATGTGCCACTAAATCTCCTTGAAAACTGGCTAAACAAGTGGTATTTAAAGAAATTTCCTTGTGGTTCAGTTATTACTGATTATTTTATCAATTTCTTTAGTGGTTGCATGTATGTTCATGTTAGTCTCAGTAGACAATTTGCAGCTTAAAGAGACCTTGAAGCCTTGGGTCAGTGTTAATACTGGAAAGAATTTTCCATCAGGCAGCTGTGGGTGTCAGACACTGATTTTAGGTGTAAATACTCTAAGGAATATGTATCACTGAAGGTGATTTTGTCCTCAAATGTTAGAGGCTTATGCTCTGAAAATATGTTTTAAGATTCTGAAGCTCTGGTCTGTCTGGGAGCTGTGCTTTTCTGGATCGATGTATTCTGAGAAATAGTACCTAAGTACTTTTTGATTTTGCAATAAAAAAATATATTTTAATGAAAATCCTCTTAGTAAAAACTATATAGCAAATAACAGCTGCTCACATTTACTGTTAAACTCTGCCTATAAAAGAGAACTTGCAATCCAGCTCCTTTACATGAATAAAAAAATGAAACTTCCAACCTACTAATGCTCTTTGCCCCACTCAGTGGGTACTTGTTATCTCAGTGGTGCCTGAAATTTATGGTGAAGATAGTCTACTTTTCTTTATTGTGAGCCATACTGTTCGAGCTCTGCTGAGTGCTTTGCTCCCTTTCATGCAGCAGAACTCAAAAGATAAAATGGTACCCCACTATGGCATGCTGGGCTTGAGAGAGTTGTGTAAAATACAGTCTAAACAGGAAGCAGTTGTGTAAGGTGAGAAAAAGCTTTAATTCTTAAAAGAACTTAGGGAACCGTCTCCTTGCCAGTAACTACAATCTCATCTTCTACATTGCAGAAACCTGCTAACTCAACTTGGAAGAGGAGTTGGAAAGTGAATTTGCAAATTTGTATGCCTTTTAAGAAAAGAAGAAAAGTGCTGGGGGGCTGTGAGGAGTGTGGGTTAGTCCAGCCAAGTCAGTTTTGAGCCTTATAGAACAGGCCAGACCATGAGCTCAACTTAACTTGTTTGCAGTGTAACTTCCACACATTCAAATGCTTCTTAACATGATGTGAAGAAAATTGTTTCATTTTACTTGTTGCTTTAACATTAGACTTGTTGCTTTGCCATTGCTCATACATTTTTAGCAGTCAGAGACTTCTTCAGTTTTCAGTCGGGGTAAAAGGAAATGGAGGATTTGGGAGGATATGCACCAACATAATTTGCTCCAGTGACTGTTAAAGGCAAATTTCAGACTCTGCTACCCCTCTGCTATTGTGTAAGGCAGAGTCCAATTCCTTGCTCCACTTAGCCTTGCAGAGTTACTAAAAAAGAAAAGGTGAAGTTTTACTGTCACTGAATTCTGGTGCATGTCAAAGACAGGTAAGTCCTTGGTACTTCCTTTTCGACTCTGGATAGTCCCCAGAAAGAAGCAGAACATAGGAAAGGAGAATGTAAGGAGCAAAGCCTACAAGCACAGAAAAATACAAGGATGGCATCTAAAAAAGGGTAGATTTTACTTTCAAGATGAAGCGACAAGAACTTTCTGGAGCAAGGAGGGCTGTATTACAGTGTTCTCAACTCCCTCCTGCAGTTCTGAAAGTGTAGCAAATTAACAAGACGATTTCTTAAGGCGATTTCACTGGTGGAGACAGGAAGGAATTAGAGCCTACACAAGGCTTCTAGCAGAAGCTGGGAACAAGGTAGAGATGAATTTTGGCGTATTTTCCACTGCTGCTCTTTCAGTAGTAATGGTTACTTATGCTTAGCACCCCTCTTTGCTGGGAATGGCAAACGACTGCTTCTGCACGTGGCCTCTCTGACAGATCTGGCCAGCTGGCAAGGAAATTCCTCTTCACAGATTAAATGACCCCATCCCCTTGGAGACTGAATGTGGATGCTGCATCTGCTGACCAGGGGAACAAGGAGCATTCCGTGACTCTCAAGCTTGCATTTCGCCTGGCTGGAGCAGTGGGAAGACTCACCACACTACTGCACACCACTCCTTGCCGGGAGTGGTCTTGTCAAATCTTTCTTTGAAGTCTAACAAGCTTGGGGTGTTGTAGAATCGGGGAATATGGGTAGTAAAAGGTCATATCCCTGGGCCTAGACTGTACTTATATCAAAGGGTACTTTTCAAGTTGTTGATAATCTGTCAGGCAGCATGATGAGATGCAGAGTAAACCAGAATCTCTTTGATTTCTTCGCCGCTAAGGTTATCTGTATGCATGTCGGACTTGTTTTTCTGTTCTTAGCCTTGGGCTTTCTACGGCTATTGATTTTTTTGCTGGTTGTTACAACATTAATGCTTATTCAGGTAAAAATATTTGTTATTTTCCCAAGACAGCCTCACAATTCATTAAGAATGTGACGGGCTCCTGTGTGCTGGTAATGACTGCTTTAATTCCAGCAAACAGGATGCCTTACAAACAGCAGGTTAGATATTCACAGCTAGTTCTGTGGTCCATTGCAGCAATTCCTTTTCTTCTTCACTGCAGCTGGCATTAGTATTCAAAAGCTGAAAGCATGTTGGTCGAAAGCTACCTAAATATTTATGGACTATTGCTAGGGTCAGAGTAACAAGGACAGCAAATGAAATTAAAGATTTACACTGTGAAACAAAGCGACCTATCAAGCACTCTTTGCCAAATTGCTTCTGCTGTTTAAAGAAGATATTTTCTAAGAGGATTTTTTTAAAAAATGAACTTCAGCATGAAATTTTGATCTGTAGTTTCACTTAAATGTCCGCATTATTTCTTCCAACAAGATGAGCTGGTGGAGAAGACACTGCACAACTGACAAAGCAGGTTGTTGCATAGCTTGATTCCATAAGAACAGTACTCAACATCTTATCTGAGTGTATAAAAGTCTTTTCTAAACTTCAGGTCATAAATATCCCAGAGTGAGGAAATTAATGAGGGGAGAAACTGAGATGCAACAACCTCAGAAAATTTGTATGCCAAGTTAGACTTAAGAATAGAAACCAGGGGTTGAGCAGATTTTACATGAAAACTTTGCAGTCAAACTTCAGGCTGGACAAGGAAGCTTGCTGTGCCCAGCAATGGGCAAACTGAGATTGTTTAACGTTTTTCTGGAGGGGTATAAAAACTTCTAACTTGGCATCTGCATTAAATGAGAAGTGACACTCTCTTGTTTTGTGGAAGCATGGCAGAACATATATTTGAAATGGAAATTGCCTTGCTTATTCAAATGAAAACCTCTGAGCACAGAAGCTCTGCTTTCGTTATTTTTTTTAGAAGCAAAGTATTTTGCAATAGCAAGCAGGTAGGAAAAAAGCTAAATTTGAGGGAAGAAAATACTTTTTTTGCTTCAAAATAGGACTTTTTGGCACTTTGAGATGTGTATATATTCATAAAACCAAAGAAAAACGTGAATTTTTATTTTGCTTTGAGATAAATATAAGTGATTATCTAGCAAGGTCTCCATAAGGTGACAGCACAATGTTAATAAACATGAACATCACCTAGAGAAAATGAACTGAACTGTAAGTGGCTTTAATAAGCAGCATGATAGCTTTTTGTTTTGGATTTTAGCTGGAGATTGCATAAAACAGAGCCCCAGGAACTGACTAATCATTAATGCATTTTCTAGTTTTCCCTCAAAGTTGTGTTCAATACTTAAGCAGACTAAGTCTGGGTATTTTATTACAGTACAGTAATGATAAATTAAAAAACATACATTTTGTGTAAAAAGTGCATGCATGTGCACAGGATATCTTTAGCTAGGCAAATTCTAGGGTAGATCAGAACCTGTAAGAACAAATGTGTATTTGTTCCAGTTAAATATTGAAATAGCATTTATTTGCCCTAAGTAGTGCACATGTGCACCAATGTCAGTTTGGAATCAGCATTTACTTTTTGCAAATGAAACTGGTCTCTTTTGATGATTCACTACAGTGAAGTTGTGTTGATAATCACCCAAAAGGGATTTTGGATACGCTTGGAGAAGATACATGCTTGTTTGTACTAGTTGACTGCCTGAGTGTTAGCATTTGCAAATATTTTGATTTACCAGTGATTTGTGGTTCTTATGCTTTCCAGGGAAATAAGACTTTAATGAAGGTGAAGGAAAAAAGAAACCTAAGAAATGCACAAAGTAATTTTCATTCTTATTACAGAAGACCAAAGGATTCACAGAGAAGATCTGATATTTGTCTCTGTGTGTAGTTGCTGTTGTGTGCTTTGTCCTATCATCCCCTTGCCCCAAGGAGCAAAATATCTGTAACTTTACTGAAATCCACAACAGCTTTAGGCTCAGCATCTCCCAAAAATCACATCAGTGATGAGGGCTCTAATTCAGAAAAGTAACTTTGTGTATTTTCCAGTATTGCTAACTGCATTGTCATTTAAAATGTAATATTTTGCCTAGAATCACAGCAATTCAGATCCCTGGATATATCAATCACAGTACATCACTTGAGCCACAAAAAAACCCCCACAAAAACAAAACAAAAAAAAACAAACCAAAAAAACCCCCACAAAACAAAAAGCCCCCAAAAAACCCACTTTAAAAATTCAAATTTTTCTGTTCTTTTGCCTAATCATTAAAGAAAGCTCTGAGACATAGGCGCTCCAGTCTCCTTATTCTGGCTTATTAATGTTGGACTAATGCTATGTATGCTGTATGGCCAGTGTGGAAATTCCAAGAACTTCGCCAGCTTCAGAGAATCTCCCCTTATTTAGAATTCATAGACATGCCTGTCTAAACATAGTCTTTCTTCTGTGTTTTACTTAAACTGTATAATCTTTTCCCCAGTGAGAGCGAAGGCATGCACAGCCACGGATGCCCCAGTGAAATATTCCTCTTGCTGCCCTGTGAAAAAATTCTGAAAATCCCTATCAGTTAAGAGTTTTAGATGAAGATATTTACCGCTAAGGATCATCAATAATAAATGTTCATGATTTTTTTATTAAAAGTTGAACTTATGACATTTCCACAACTTGTGCAATACCTAATTGGAAGTGTCTTTATTTCTCCCACCCAAGATGAAAGACATCTAACATTTCACACCTTTTTATCTTGGTTGGAGGGATTCGTTTGTTTTTTCTGTGAAATAGATGCTTCCTCCTGAGCTTGTCTTTCCCTCACTCTCCATTTACCAGCCGTGGTGCTGCATGTCCATCTCAGCCAAGGTGATGCTGACAGCATCAGTGGAATGTTTCAGTGTAAAGAACAAGGTAACCAGAAGCTTTAACTAGGTCTGAATGGCTGCAGGGAGTCAGAAGCTGTATTACCTTGTGGCACTGGCCATCCTGAGAGATCTAAAGGCACACTGCAGAAAGTTGAGGTTTTATGCATTCAGGTACTTCATGTAGGACCCTGATTACAGAATATTGGTTTAAAAAATAATTCCTGATGATTCCGAGGGAGTTAGGTATGTTGTGGCTCTACAGCAGAGAATATAGGTTCTGAATATCAGTCTGTAAAGATGTACGTGGTTGTGGAGTAGATTTTCCTTGCTTCATTTTTTAATTCAAAGAGTAAATGCACTCTGGAATATTAGTGCTTCAGGTATTTTTTGGTGTATGCATATCCTCTCTCTGGTTGTTTCCTACAGTGTAGACTGTAGGACGAGCTGTACATTACACACTTTGGTCAGTCATCTTGGACAATCTTTTCATGTGAAAGACTCCTGAGGATTTTTCTTGCTATTATAGAGAATTCCTATGTCTCATAAATCATATTTGCAGTTAAAGAGGGGACTTAACAGTCTGGGAATAGTGTGTTATATACTTACTGGGAATAGTGTGTTATATACTTACACCTTGATGTTTGAATTAGCTGTTAAAAGAAATACTTCACCAAGATGTACATAACAAATCTTGACTATATGGAAGCTGTATCTATATATATATAATTTATTTTTTAAAACAGCCTTGGAAGAGTTCTGTTTGGTTCCATGTGTGATAAACTAAATACAATTTGGTTCCATTCCCATCCTCAGGTTTCATTTATTGTGAAAACATGTCTGACTCTCCTGAGCTGGTAGATTTGAGGTGAAGAAAATGAAGATATATTGAATATCCAGATATGGTACTTGCAAGTACACAATTTTTCTCTGCCAGCAAGACTTCAGTTTGCATATTGTATCTATATTTTTCTTAGCTTCCCAATAGAAAAGTAGTCAGTCACCAGACAAAATGTTTTTTTAATGGAAGTGCAATTCTTGCATGGTGCTGTCTCCGAAGGGTAGTTTTAAATGGCAAGTGAACAAAGTGTTGTCTGCTACTTGCACTATGTAAGATAGCTCTTATAATTTCCCAGGCTTACTTGCTGGGGGCTTGCTCATAGGGAACTGCAGTGTGGACAAGGCCTCGGAGAACAGACTTCTTTTTCCCCTGCAGCTGAAGGCGATGAAATGTGTTTAACCCGGCTCATCACGTTGTCTCATATGTGCCAGCAATGCAGCCTACCAACTGGGAGGGCAGCAGCAGGGATGGATGACTTTGTGCCTGCCAACGGGAGCCTGTCTGGAAGCAACGTTTCCAGTAACTCTTCAGGAGTTGCCCCTTGGAGTGGCATTTGGGCAGCTCAGCCCCAGGAGGGGCACAGTTGCCCTGCTCTCTGTGCTGCTTTACTGCCGGAGTTGATTTCCATACTGACTTATTGAAAGAGAGGCAGCTATAGAGGCACCATCTCCTGGGGACGTGATTTGCATTCTGTGTTTAATTAAAGCATGACAGTTTGTGCCAGAGGATGTTAAAATGGGAAATGGAACGCTTTTTTGCCAAATATTGGGATTTTATAGGGACTTGAAAACTCATTAGTAGCGAATTTTATTCATATGTTGCAGCCTGTTTTGCAGGCCCCATTGAGTCTGCCTTTGTTTTCTTCTGGGTTTCTCCCTCACTGAGTTATTTTAGCCTTACATAATATTGATGGAAATACCCTACTCAGTGACAAAACTATTTGAGAAACCAAAATGTTTTTCTAGTAAGGAACTGCTCCAGGGGACTGTTAATGAGAGGGAGAACCTCCTCCACACTGGGTCATAAGTTTCAATTTGATCACATCAGTCCCATTTTAATCACCTGATAAAGCTGTTAGGTGGCTTGTAAGAAAGGTGGTAAGTATTTTATATTGCTTGTTAGTTTTTTACAGGACAACTGTACAAACCTTGTGACCCTGACAACTTGAATGGTAGTCTCAGAAGTCAAGTATTAAATAGGAACAATCATGTGGGTAACTGTGAGTAAATACCGTGCATAGTAGGTCAACAATTCATAACAAGACACAAATATTTATCTCCTCACTTTGAGAATGAGATCACAAACTTATCGCTTTGAAATTGGCTATTAGCAAATGAATTCACCCAAAGCTAATGTCAGTTTTGATTAAACATGGAAAGCAATATTATTTTTACAAATGTGAGGCTACCTGAAATTTAATCTAATTGTGTTTTTTCACGAAGTTTTAACAGGAGTAAACGTGATAGAACTTATCCTTCTCTTAATTGGAAGGCAAGATCACCAAGCTGAGGGTCACTCTGCCCTTTGGTTGTGCTGTAAGAAATGGCTAACCACACTTCAGCAGAGTACTGCATAGGTGCTCTTTGGAGACAGCCACGGTTGGTCAGGCAGCCCTGTCCATGAGTTATTCATATGCAGAGTTGTTGGAATTATTCAAAATCCTATTCTTTCATCAAAAATTGAGCTGTAAACCGTGGAAAGAAATGACATTTTCATGTGCATGAATTTGATATCTTTACAAGTCCTTTTTTTGATGTTAGAAAACCTGCACAAGCCAGAGAAAGCAACAGAATTTGGTATTGAGGGTGAGGAATTTGCTATTCAGGAGCTGGAGATGAGAGTCAGAGATTGAGAAACTATTAGTAAAGCATTTTTGTGATAGACTTCTCTCATGGTTACCCACAGACATCCAAAATATTACTTGATTTGCAAGGATCTGTTTTTTTATGCAGATAATCCCAGGTTGTGTACATAATTATGTTAATACTGCTCTCTTCTGCCTACCTAATGATGCTGAAGGGCTTACCTGGGAACCAGAGAAGGGAAACAAGTCCCCATTCTGCAGACAGTTTGGATTAGAATAATTTATACCAGAGGCCATGCTATCCTAACAAGACATGGAATGCTGGAAATTAGAGCAGCCTGGACCATACTAAGCTCCTGTTTGCTTTCAGACAATTAGCGGTGGATTCCACTGTGAGATTCATCCTTGAGTTCTTAAACCAAGGAAGTTTGAGTTAACAATCTCTAGTATGTATTACGATCTTCTTTTACTCTGTATGTGTTTAGAATTTATAATTCTCAGTCTTTTTCAGTTTAATGCTAAATTGCACCTATTTGATGAAGCTCGTTTTGCTGCACAAGAAGTAAGGCCTCCTAAAGATGCCCTTCAAGGTGACATTTCTCTGGAGTATTGGCAGAAGCTAGATTGGACCTGCTTGGGGAATAAAGGAGGAGGTCACAGAGGAAAGGCTGCAGATGTGAACTTGCTCCCTTGTACTTTTTCTTTAGTTATAAATACAGAGGAATTGTACAGTAAATGATGCATTTTGAGTGAATATTTTCAGTGCTGTCTGACATGTCTCCCTGATGTGTCAGTAGCGCATACATTCAGGTCTGAGTGTCGGCTGTGGTATTCATCTTCCTCTGGAAGAAGGCAGTGGTTCTGCACTTCATGAGGATTTCTAACTCTGGACTGCAGTAGCTTTCTCCCATATTTGTAACTTCTATTCGGAAACTGTGATTTAGGAAGACCTTGGGGAAAAAATAGATACAGCAAAGGGGGTGCGTTTTGATTTATCATCACTCCTACTTGTGAGGGCTCCTTCCTTCCTTGTCCTGTTCATAGTCTCTTAGCAAATCTCAGCTGAACATGGATGAAGACTCTGTTCCCCTCCCTTGGGCTGTGCTCTTGCCTGACAGTTTCCATCCCGCAGCCAGTGTGACTGTGGAAGTTTTCTAAACTGAAGCAGGAACTGAAAAACAAGTAGTTAAAACCTAATTTCTAATAACTTAATACAAAAGAGCCAGCATAGAACTTGCAGATGCTTTAACAGAAAGCTGATGTGTCCCATCAAGGAGAAGTTTATTCTACTCTTAAATACAGAATGTTAAGTTTAACATAGAATTGTGCTTATTTTTTGACCGAAGGCCTGAAATGGGGGAATTATGGCTTTACCTACCATAAGCAGCAAATACTCATGCTTTTAAGTGAATTTTAGATCGTACCAAGATAATTTCCTTTATAATTAATAACACCAATATAGGTGATTTCCTATTTCTTTGCTATACTAGAATTATCATCCAGTAAATTATATACAAGAGTGTGATTTCCTGTTGATGCTGAAATATTGTCGTATAATGGCCTACTATGCTCATTCATGGATATCCAGAAATAAATAAATCAAAGGAAAGAGTCTGTTAAAGTGCAGTTTCAGCATAATTACTAACACTTTATATGAACTACTCTTTGTGCTATTTTTTATATTCAGAAGATATGAAAGATGTGGATTTTAATCGGTTTCTGTGGGAAAGGCTTATTAAAAAAGATCTTTAGGGATTAAAGCAGCAGAGCAGAAGAGATTATAGTTGTGTTAGTAAAGCATTTTTTAAGAAAACGTTTCTTCGTATTTTTTATCAAACATATTATAACCTATGGTCACATGATGGCAGAACAAACATCATAAAGAGGATATCCTTTGCACCACTGTATACCAATGATAAGACCTTTTTTTTTGTGTTGCACTGGTTATGTTACTTATTACTGTGTCATGTCACAGCCTATTACATAACCTAATGCCCCAACAGTGAGAAAGAGGGTGGGGGACTGAGCAAAAGTGCCTGTAATCTAGCAGAAATATGACTGAAAGAATTGAGCAGCACAAACATTTTTGTGTGTAGCTGCAAATGGCCAGAAAACCAGGCAGACTTAGCAGCCTTTGCAGCTGCAGTACTAGAAATTTTCAATGATAGAGCAGAATTGCAAATGAGATATATAGAAAATTGTTGTATGGGCTTTTTAATAGACAATACTCATAGAATGTGTTCAACCAAATTTGAATATAGAAAATAAAATTATATTCAGATTGTAGTTAGTATTTTTCTGAAATTACATTCTGAAACCATAGGTTCTGTACTACAGCTGTTTTTTCAGAATCAGTGAAATTTCTATAATATTATAAGTTTTTCTAAATTGCCTTTTTAAAATAATGCAGTCTGGTACTTCTGGTTAATCACTTAAAATCTGGCTACCATATTTATTTAAAGAGTTAGGTAAATATGGGTCAAATACTGCTCACAAAAATGACTCTGGGGTCTGATCCTGTATATATGAACTGCCAGCATATGTATTCTGTCTATCTCCATTGAAAAAGCATTGCTGCTGTAAGGCAGATGGATGGAATCAGTGCTTTGACCTGGCCAAGGACAGCTTGCCACCCCAAAGATTGGTGTTTGTGGTTACAGGATGTATGTTTGCTGCTTTATTGTACCATAGAGATGACAGTAGTTCAGTGTGAGTTAATACTAAACAGACAGCACTTAGTATTCATTGCTCTATTAAAAAATGGTGTTTGAGTGTCTTCTGTGTTGGGCACTGCTAAGATGTTCTTGTTTACATAGCTACTACCTTCACTGACAAATTTTTCGTGATCATTGCAAATAACTTACAAAACTTTTTCTTTAAATCTTTTATGAAATCTCTATTCTGGCTAGCAACTCATTCACATCTGAAAGAGATGTTGAATGCAGAACCATGTACCAGCTTGCTACAGAGGCTTGCTGTGTGACTTGGGGTCCAGAGCATTCTAATTAAATTACCATGAGGCAGACAAGCTCTGAAAATCCTTTAGTTTCTTTCCTTAACTGGAAATCCACGTGGTTTGTTTGTTGTTATCAGAACTTAAAGATTGATTTTGGTCATTTTCTGTGGTCTGTTGTGCTTCAGTCTGTGTGAAAGAAGCCAGAAAGCCTTAATGAGTCAACTTATGTCACCTTTTCTACTTCTAGTTCAAGGGTCACTTATTGAAAAACTAGTCTCTGTGTAAAGGGACGTCAGTGGAGTATATGGGGGGAATATATGATAGGAAGCTGTAACATGACATCTTGGCTATTTGAAGTAAGGTACTAAATTCTGAGAGATCTCTAACTCAAATTGGGTTGATATGGTCGTGAGTGAATAAAGTCTCTAAAGAGAGCCTAAAATGCTATTTGCATTGAGACTTTTGTCAGAAATGCCACATTTGTGACTGCCAGGAAGAAGTGTGAAAGTTGAATTCTGCAACTTTTTCTGAAGTAATAAAATGGAGTTAGTTTTCATATAAAATAAATGCCCTTTGAGAAGTATTTTATTTTCAGTTACAGAGAAAGTTGTGTGGACAGGTTTCCAGTAGACCTTGTTCAAATCAACAGCCAGGTAATAGGGGATGCAGATGGGGAGATGTAGGTTAAAACTTCTTGCTATGGAATATTTGTAAAATATCATGCTCAGTACTGTAAAAGAGGAGGATTAAGACATAAACATACACACACAAAAAAATCAGTGTTGGTACATTAAGTGAAGTGTATCATGAAGAGGTTGAATTTGACCAAGGTGAAGGCCACTCATCTCACATGTGTAGTGACTGTAATATTATGGACGGATTAGAATACCCTGAAATCTGGATAGTACCTCGAACCTTTCAAAACTGTACAGTGCCTTTCTACCTGCAAAACTGGGTGGAAGATAAATGTAGTTTTGGTAAAAATCCATAGTGGGAATGTTTGTATTTTGATGTAAAAGTTCTTTAATTTTGGTTCTGATAATAACAAATTGTTTTGATTTATGTTACACTGTTTTGCTTATTTTTATTTCAACATGTGCTTTTTTGAAACTAATTTAGCTAATATTTCATGTCTGAAAGTTTGATTTACTGTTTTACAGTACCATTGCATAATACTATGAAATGAATGTGATTTAGCAGCCTTAGACCTTTAGTCTTTTGTACTGATTTAGAAAAGATGATCTAAAATGTCAGAATTTCATATAGGATGAAAAATGTATTTTCAGTCTCTTTAGTTCCAATTTGCTTGTACCTGCAAAACAGGGAAGGATCTTTCAACATGAGGTGAAGGAGAAATGGAATTCCAGTGAAAAACAATCTGTCTTGAATTTTTCAAATATTTAGCTTGAACTCTTATTGAAGTCTTGGGTGATTGTTAATTGCTTTGAGCTGTGTTTCTCTGAGAAAAAGGAACATTTCATATTACTCCAAGGGAAGGTGGAGCAGAATAACTGTTTTGAGGAGAGGAAAAAAAGTGAGGATCTGGCCAACTGGAATGAGTTAGGGAACGAATACTGAAGGAGACAGTGGGTGAAAAAAAGATGACCAAAAATCTAAGTTGCAGAGGTGAAGTAAAAAGTGGATGCTGGGGAAGAAGAGTTGGGTGGAGTGGAAAGATGAATGGGAATGTCTTTGATAGGGAGGGTTACCCAGTGTGCTTTGGAAGGAACTGTTCAGATGTCTGAACAAGATCTGTAATGTTACAGTCGCTATGAAAGCCAGTGTTAAGAGACAGCTGATTGTGTCAATTCTGCTTCCGAAACAGAATACATGCCAACTTCTTAATTTCTTACTGCTTATTGTCTCATTAACTTTTCTCTCAAGGCGGTGTAATATTTTATTACTTGCTTTTTCAAAACTATATATAAACACCTACTGAAGCTTCATATTAGAGTAGTCTCACTCCTGGCATTCCAGACTAGAGTTCTTAATTCAGTTTTGCCATAAAATGCAGCCTGTGAGATAATTATGTTAGAGAGAACTGCACTCTGCAAAATGCTTTAAAAACTGGAGTAAAATTAATTATAAAGTGACCTCTTAAAGAGAGTAGATTTATTTCTTTAGCATGAATTAATTTCCTGATAGAGATTTTGGATTGCCATCAAAACAGAATTGAATCTGTCAGTGCCTGTGTCACTATTACCACATCTAGCAGTATTTACCAACTTTGATGTGATGGGAACTCTTCTGGGGGCAAAAAAGGCTGCTTGGGGGCCAGAGCTTTCCAACCCTTAACTTCCTTTCAGAATGTCACAGTAGTGCTGATAGCTATTGATGTGTCTACTATAATTTACTAGAAACTGTAATGAGATCAACAGCTCCATTCACAGAAGTGGCTGCGTGCCAGTGAGGAGGTGTTAGGCTGGTTCAGTCCAACTTGTACCAAACTGTGATTAAGACTGAAATGATGGTGGTTTGTACTTCTTTGCTACTGCTCTGCTGGAGACCACAGCATTGATCAGCATCCTGTTGTTTTTGTCTTTTTAACTATCTGTGCTGTATCTCTGCAGGAAATGCAAGTCCTTCAATGGATAAAATTTGTTTTCCCTTGGTTTATTTCCTAAAATACAGCTTTTGTATATAAGTTAGCTAGACAATGGTTCATTTTGGATATACTCTGTTTTTCATGTAGCTGCTGATGGTTCTGACTTCAGCTACATTCAGCTCATCCTTGGTTGAGTACTGAACCTTTCAAAAGTGCTTGGCAATAGTCAGCTGATGTGGATTACCCTGTGCAGAGGCTGATGCTAAAGCTTTTGAAAATAATAATTGTTTTGAGTTTGCATTTAATAGGGGTTCTTATCATGATTTAAACTGTATTCATTATAAATCCCTTAATTGTAATATTACTAATCTGGCTGAATACAGCTAGTCCATCATTTTAATTTTTTGTTTTTCTCCCCGTGACGGGCAGTATGTTTACAAAGACTTCCTGCTCCTAGATTTACCTCTCTAGTCAACCCAGATACCAATGCCAAGTATATGAAATACATTTTGTTGTTTTCTTCCTTAATCATGTGTACTTCGAAAACCTAAAGGTATTGTTGGTGAGCGTTTTAAAAGCAGAGAAATGGAATTGTATCCTTGAGACAGATCCGAGTGTTTCTAGTTTGAAAAGAGTTTGAAGTAGTCAATTAAAGCCCCTTCTGAATGCCATGATAAAGGTCCCTTGTGCTGCACCCTGGTGTGTTTTGTGGCACAGAGGGTAACGTGCTGTGTTGGCGCTGTCAGACAAAAAGGCTGGCAGTGATGTCAAACTCAGCCTGTTGCTCCAAGGACTAAGGAAACCTGACAGCATGATTTGGATCTGTCACCTGTGCTCAGGTAGGATAGGATCTGACTGCAGGAGCGCTTGCACTGAGTGGGCTGTGCTGTCAAGGAGGCCTCAGTTGGAGGGGAAGAGGAATGGCAGCACTTCCTTCACAGGAATGTTGCTGGATGAGGCTCAGCCTCAGGCACACAACCAAGTGTGCCCTGAAGGGTGGCTCACCTCCCTGTGTGTCAGTGTGGTAATGGCTCTTCAGAGAGGACAAATGACTCCCACCAAGAAGTGTGACAGGAGAAATTGCCACTGAAGGATTCACATCAGTAAAGGCAAAAGCAAATGGTAGAGTAGGTTATTATCTTGGTCTGGTTGTGTTGTGGTTGAGCAAGGCTTTTGTTGGACGTGGTTTAGCAGGAATCTGTATTGAGTTAAAGGCCAATGGGCATATTAGTTGTTTTCACTTTTTTGCAAATCTAATTGTGCTGCAGGGAGCAGCTGATGGCATCACAATGTATTTTGTATGTCTTTGAGCACGGGCTTCTCACAAGGGAGTGGTGTCCCATTGGTGGATTTGAAGCGATCCTTTCACTGAGTGCACACCTGAATATAGAGATCACAAAGAAATCAGAGCAGAATGGGACAGGAACCCAGAGCACTCTAGACAAAGAGGGAACTGTAGTCTCATAGACAGTTTTTCTTATTTTTGTTGAAAAGCATGGCTAGAGGAGCCAGCACATTATAATTTACACATGCACCCTGTCTGGGAATCTGCCTCACTTAGTGGGACTTGAAGCCCAGTTTGGTTTGTTCATGTGGAATGTTGGTTGTTTTCTACAAGAAAGCATCTTTGACTTGCATTCTTTATGCAACTACTCTTTATTATTTTTAAATAAGGTGGTCTATACTGTTGTAATTGAGAAGGGAAGTGGGGGATACATTGGTGAAAGTCCTGTGTAGCAGCAGCCAGGCTGTACCTTTGTCCAGTGGTTGTAGCCTGTTGCTTTTACAGTGCAAAATGTACTGCTGAAAAGTCCATGCGTATATTTCCATATTTGAATGAATGCAGGAGTCTCCAGGTGCAAGCGGAGTGAGGGTGATTCCCTAGCCATCATAACATGCATTTCTGAGCCAAGAATGAGAGACGCCAGCAGATGAGAACAGCCATCCATAATTTGTCTTGCTTCCACAGTTTTCACAGCTTGACCTCAGAAGCAGCCATGATGTCTGGCTTTGGAAGGAAAAAACGTAGCTTCTGTGATGTTTGTTGATTAAAGGGCTTGTTTGTTGTCTAGAATTAACAGGATGCAGAGCCAAGCGGGTATAGATGGTGATTGCATACAAGTCTGTGATTTGGATTTTGGAGCTATATACGATTGTACAAATTGTATCAAAGGCACCTTAATCGCCCAAGATTTGTGTATGTGCAGAGTCACGAGAGATCGGTTTTCTTACGTGGAAGATGAGATTTAAACAAGTTCAGCCTGTGCTCACATGGTAAAGTTTGCTCAAGCTCTGAAACCACAAAACTAATTCTTTTCAGCTTTGCATGTACAGTGGTTCTGCATTTTGCAAGTACAGTGTGATGAATATGTTTTGGCTAGAAAATGGGAAAGTTAAAAGATTGGTGTGAAAGGTACATCAGACTTGATTACCTTTCTTGATAGAATTACAGATCTGGTGAATAAAGGGAATGCAGTAAATGTAATGGATTTGGACTTAAGTAAAGCATTTGATAATCTGCTTCATGAAATCTTACTTGAAAAAATTGATTCAAATAGACTATGTTGAGATGCTGCCCTATAATCTAAGGGTTGGCAGGGAGACTGTAAAATGAAGAATAATCTTAAATGGATGAGACCAGAGCTTTTGGAAAAGCCTAACTGCAAATAATGATATATGTGTTCTAATGTTTCATGTCTTTGTTAATAGCAAAGAAATTAAGAATATAAACTAAGTTATGTGGAAGTACTGAACCATTAATATCTCCAGTATAGAGGAAATAGTTAAATAATGCAAAAGAATGTTGACAGAGAGTACAAATGTGCAGGAAAAATAGGAAGGTGAATGCTGAAAAACATAATTTCTATCATGGCTGAAGGGAAGAATAATGCATAACAGAACAGCCAGAACAAAACAATGAAACACAGGAAATAGATTTTTCCTTTTCTAATTAACTCAAATTAATTGAAAATTGAAAAAGCTTTTTTTGAGGGCTTCTCTGTGTTGGACACGAAGACAATCAAATCCCTTTAAAAAAAACTCAAACCCAAAGACCACTAAAATACACTGCCTAGGAGAGGTAGTTATACTTGCCAAAGAGTTTGCCTAAGAGTTCTTACAAGATTTATCACCTATCAGAGACTGCTTTTTGAAAGAAACTAATATTGTCCATGAACGTGAGACTACAAAGACTAAAATGCTATTTGTAAAACTTTTTTTTTTAAATCCCCTAAAACAGTTTGTCACTATGAAGCCTGTGAGTGAAAAAAAAATAGAAATATGGAAACTGTTATTAAAACAAAACAAAAAACCTATGACCAATAACAAAAGCCTCAACACACCCAAAGGGATGGAGGGATGGATTCAGCCTTCCAGTCTCATTAATAATATGTTTTGATGTTCCCATTTTATGAAGACAACTTTTCTTTCAATACAAAGACTCTGTGGTGGCCCATCCCTAAATCATTACGTGGCCCTAGCATTGACCAGTAGTGAAATGTCTCCTCCAAAAAGGTTTTGGGTAGGGCTACTTGTTGTCTAAGGGAGCTGTGTTATGGAGCTGAATCAGCAGTGGATGCCACAGAAAGACCCCAGGGCTCTGTGTTTGGCACACTGAAGTGCTCCCAAGGCCATGAGTCAGTTTGCCAGCCCAGCCCTGCAGCCCCGGGAACACAAAATATGAAGGGAAGTTTCAACCAGCCCAGACATGGTAGGGTGCTGTATCCCTGTGAGGGATAAAAGCACAAGGGCTTCTGTTCACTTGGGATTCTTTTCAGTGTTATGGTTGCACAACACTGATAAATATAGCATCAGTGAGACACAGAAGTGACAACAAAAACAAGAGGAAAAAAACCACCAATGCCTTTTTTGACATACAAGTTAACTTTTAAGTTTTCTATCTCAATAGATGTATCTTGGGGTTAACACTTTTTCTACAAGAGGTGTTTGACAAAAGTGGATATGAATAAAATGCAGCCCATGAAGTCTTCCTCTGGCTGTGTACATGTAATCAAATCAAAGAAAATGGCAAGGTCATTGTGTATTAATTCTCCTGGTATGTTATGAAGTTGACCTTTTCCTGAGTTGTATCCTAATTAGTGTAGGCAGACCTACTGAGTTCTGACTATGGATTCGAGGAACGCGTAATCTTACCTCTGAGGTTTTGAAGGTCTTTGATCATCCTATAAATTAGAATTTCTGTTCACATCCCTTCTGAACTATGGACAAAGTCAGTTTGGCATTTCTCTCACTCTACATAGTTTCCCTCTAGCTGATGGATGCTGGTGTTACCAAAAGATAAAGCAAATCCTGTTTGAAGTCTGCATATGCATAAATCCAGACAAAGACTGGGGGAAATGGTGACTTCTGTTTTTAATAATTCAGGTACCTACCTGTACCTAACATCCTGCTTAGGATTTTTATCTTGGGAGGGTAAAAATCAGCTGCACCTTTTTGGCCAGGAATAATTTTTTATATCTCAGTAAAAAGGAGGATTAACCATTAAGGAGTAAAAGAAGTTATTTTTCAGGTAAATTACATTGGAGGTTTCTATAAATATGCTAACTAGAAGATTTATCACTTACCTATGCCTTACTGTAACTGCAGAGAACATTTCTGTCCTGCAATCATATTAAGTGCTATGACCTCATGTTTGTAGGAATGTGGGATGTGTATCATACTTGCATAACATAGGAGTGTGTTGTGATTTAGTAAACAATATGGGTCATTACCTTCTGTGACTTCTAAATTCAAGCTTTTAAAGATTCATAGCAGCTATGAGAGCAGAATATTGAGTAATAGCAGTAGTACCACTGTGTTAGCAGTCTTAAAATACAGTGTGTCTCAGTTGTGTGGGCTTTATAGAGGATATGGGCGAGTCACTGTGTTGAGTAAAGAAATGCAAGGCTGATCTGACATCTGTTTCTGTTGCTCTAAGAACTTAAGAAAAGGTTCACTTGGTTCAGAAAGTTTGACAATCTCTCTGTAATGACTTTGAGGCAATATTTCTGGTAGTAAGTTGCTCTATACTCTTGTAGAAAAAGCCTTTAAGAAATAGAGAAAGTGAAGCTAGGAAAAATTGAGGCTGGAACAAGAGACACTTTCTGAAATAGTAAGTGATAAAATGTTGGATCAGTGAAGCTGAGCATGTGATGAATCCAAGAAGCTCTAGACTTGATGTGAGAGTCATTTGCTAACATTTCATGGCAATATGGTACAGAAGCTCAGACTAAATGGCTATAATGAAACCTTCTGTCCTTAAAAATATGAAACTTTATTGTAGTAATTTCTAGCTAGTGAAATTAAGATGTCAGGATTTTTAAAGAATGAAGTATTATTATCATTATTTTTATTATTATTATTGTCTCTATTAGATTTTTCCAAGTGATCAGCGACAGCTGCCATATTGACATGGTGGTAAATTTAATGTAGCTTATTTTGGGATATATAAATATTATTGTGGAATTTGAGAGGACATACAATGATCTTGTTATAATATCATCAAAATCTCACCAGCCATCTCCTCTACATACAACAGCCAGAGATTCACGCCCTCCGCTTAAGTGTATTTTTAAAAATTTTTTTGGTCAGGTATTTTATATTTTAGAGGCTGAGTACAATGGTATGTGCCCTTTCCTTAGATCCACTAGAATTATCACAGCTAAAAGTTTTGTCTTTGCATGGAAAGGGGTGGGCAGAACTCTACTGTCATTGTGGAGACTTTAGGAAGTGGGGATGTGCTTGTGCCACCTCTGCACTGATAACCGCCCTGTCTAGGCTTTGGGTTGCATGTGGTGGGCCAGGGTAGCTGCTGCTGCCTGGAGTATTCCTCTGGGGGGACGTTTGTGAGCTGCAGCGAGCTGGGAATATCTCCAGAGCCTTTTAGTGCACCTGCCCCTTAGACTGTCGCTTTCGCTTTGTGTGGAAAAATCTCATTTTAAAAATGTGCAGATCACCTCCTGCCTGAATATCAGCTGCCTTTTATGGTGACTCTAATTATACTCCTAAAGCTACAAATTTCTGGAAATGTTGCTCTAAATTTTTATTTGCACAGGTCTGCATTTATAGATTTGATCACAAGATGATTTCTGCTCTGCTATAGGCAGTGGAGTGTTACAATTAAAATGACTGAGAAGAAGAGTGATTCCAGAAGATGTATTTTATCCTCATTTGAGTTTTTTTTTGTTTTAAATCTGCTGATATGCCCAATAGCAGAAGGATGATGACTTTTTTTTGGGGGAAAAAGGCCAACATCCCCCCAACTTTATTATACATATTTTAATGCAGTAATTTTAAATATATAATACATGTTATTAAATATTGCTCATGATGCGTAATCATAAAAAAATCATTACGATACATTTAAAACATTATTCATGCAAGACTTGTTCCAAATATTACAAACTTTTGAATACTGAGATGATGGATTTTTCAAGACAAACTAGTTTAATGTGGTTTGCAAAGTGTTTCTTTTCGTTTCATTCTAATTTATTCTATAATTCCACTCTTGTTCATTGTAGACCACTTAATAGTGCCTTCATCTTGTAATTGTTGCTGTCACTTCCATACCATTTCCCTGAATTAGAAAAAAAAGCTTGCACAACTAATTTTTATTCAACTGTCCCCAGGCTCTTGGGGGGCCCTGGGGGACTGCTGTGCTTTTCAGAAAAGGTAGAGAAATGAGGGAGTGACATTTGCTGTGCTGCCATCTGTGAAATTTCCAGTGTCCCGTCCCTCCACTGGAAAACCTTGCAAAAAAATGGAAAACCACTGACTAGGATTCACATCACCACGACTTAAAAATGAATGATTTTAGGAATAAACCTTCTAAATATTGAAATGAGACAGATTGCTACATATGCCCAAAGACACACACGCAGCGAGTTAAAAGTGTAGCCGTGTGTTTTCTTGAATGAGGCACTGCACAGCTGTGAGCTGTGTGTTTAACTGCACAGCACCTGGAACCTGTGGGAGCCCCTGTGTCCTCTGGGCATCACCTATGCCTGGATAGATCATCCCTGCCTGGGTAGAATCCATTGTTCAACCTGTCTACCTACTGCTCCTCCACGTCCTGCTTTCTCCTGCAGTTGCATCTGTAACCCTGTAAGCAATAGAGTTATAAAGCCTCAGCCTGTTGTTGATAAGATATCTCTGACAAATGAAACCCCTAAAAGACATAGGCTGTTTTCATTCTGCTTCTCATCTTATCTTTTTTGAAATAGCATTGAAGAAAGCACAAGGGTATCATCAGTTGTCTGTGATATGAGTTGGGCTGACCCCTGAGGGGCAACCACTGAGTTGAGCCGAATGCTCTTGAGATGCTACTTCAATAAGGAAAAATAAACATATATATATATATATAGAGAGAGAGAGAGATCAGAGTGAGAATTTGCTTCTCCCAAACTTTTAATGCAGAGTAATTCAGGCTTCTGAAACAAATGAAGGGGTGTTTAAAAAATTAAAGTATTTTAAATTCCTTGAAACTGGGGTGGTACATGGTTAAGGTTAAAAGGTTGGCTGGAGATACTTTTTATCTGCCAGGCCTACAGCTGTGTCTGTTAGAGTATGAATTTTTGTACTGCTTGGAAAGTGCACAAAAGACATGTAGGAAAGTGTAAGAAGTTAATATCATGGGAAAAACCTGAAATTTTGTGTTCCTGAATTTAAGCCACTTTTTTCCATTATCTGTTTACAGCACAAGACACACTTCTCCTGATAGTATCCGCTTTGAGGATCAAATTAACTTCTTGGCATTTTTTGAATTAGGGAACATAAAAAGGCCATTTAATAGGAGTGCTTCAACTGAGGAGCAGAAATTGAAGACAACAAGATTACATATAGCCCTTTCTTTAGATCCTGTTAGGATTGTGCATCTTTCTGATGTTAAGAGCAGACTCTTGTTGTTTACTGCTGCAGTGTAATTTTTCATTTATTTGAAACAACATGAAGTATCTCACTATTCTTTTCTGTCCTTTAAATTGACTGTGGATAATAGAGGATTTATGCTGCGTGTACAGATTATAAAATAGTTTTAAAAAAAAGTTTCCAAGATGATTAGGACTAAGATAAGCTGTTTTGGCTTCCTGTGCCTTTCAGAATGAATACTACTTTTGCCAGTGTGTAGTTCTCCTTGAGCACTCGAGTTCAGTACTTCCCATTTGTGCTTGTGCCATTCCTTCCTACCATTTGCTTCAGCATTGCCGAGTGCTTTGCTGGAGCAAGTCTTGAGGAGAAAAGAGCTAATGTAAAAAGAAATCACTCTCCATTTGTGCAAATAATTTGCAGTGGCAACTATGTAAAATTGAATAAAGTAGCCAAACAGGATGATAGATGCTAGAAGATGGAATTACTGACTGGAAAACAAAGAAGTTATTGCAGCAGATGAGCAGGCCAGTACAGAGGAACTGGTGTTGTAGCAGTGCTCAATTGGGTGCAAATGAAAAAGCATCCAGACAATCAGGAAGCACAAATAGAAAACCTGGCAAGGAAATAACTTCTGGTGCTTCTTAATATGCTCTTCGGTTTCACTGAGGCAGGTAAACGTGTTCACAATGTTTTTCTGAAAAATATGAATTTAAATGTAACAGAGAAAGATTTTTCTAAAGGAACACATTCATATTTATTTGCAGTTACTAGAGTTCAAAAGAATTTTATTGTTCTGCATTTCTGCAGAATATACTTTTTCTTGCTGTGTTCCTAACAAATGCCTTCATGCCTGTTCTTTCTGGTGTATCTACCTGGTGGTTGTTATTAGGCATGTTCATCTCTGTTGTCATGTGTTCTACAGTTACTGCATGAGTACAGGTGGATGTATGAAAGATACATGTGAAGGTGGCAGAAAACAGCTCTGTGTTCTGGGTGCAGGAGCCTCCAGTCCGACTGTGGATTTGTGCACGCGCTGTACCGTGTTGGCCCCCAGCTCTTCCTTACACTGCCCTGGGAGCACCTGAAGATCAAAATCTTTTGTGCTACTTGCAACCACTTCCCATGATCATGGGGTATTCTGGATCAGGCTGTACACTAATCCTGCAGTCCCTATGCTGTGTAGGCTTCATAGTAGCTGACAAAGCAACTTATTTACCTCTGAGCTGAGGTGGTGTTTCGGTTTGAGCAGTCTGAGAGCAGTGACAGACTCCTGGCTACGAGACAACCACCTGCAACACACATGTTGTGTGGTGGGAAAAGCATTTGATAGTAATCTGCCTATTAGCTGATGAGGACACAGCTGTGCTTGACTTCATTTTGGACAGTGTCCAAACACCAAATGTGTGTCCTCCTGTTTTCAGGACTCTACGCTTATATAAATAATAATAATTTTGGGGGTAACACACACAGCGATGGGTAGATGCACATAGTTCAGCAGTTATTTTGATCAGGTATGACAGATTTGTTTTTTTCCTGGACATTTTGCTTTCTTAGCATTGTGGGGCTGTCAAGAAACATTCTCTGCTGCAATATGCTACGTGTGTGTTTTCACACAGAATATATATGCGTTCATGTACACAATAGTAAATTTGAAAACTGCTATTACCATTCAGGAAAGAGATCTTGCATCTATGGTGGGTATTTCTCAAAAACCACTCCTTGAATGCTTGGTGACAGTAAGAAAAGGCAAATCTTAGGGATTCTTAGGAAGGGAATGGAGAACAAATCAACCTCATTTTTCAAGTGTACTTCGGTATCTTGAATTCTGTGTGCAGATCTGATGATCCTGTCTCTCAAAGGTCATAGTCAAGTGGATAAAATCTAGAAGAGGGACAGGAAGAATAGTTAAAGGTGTCAAGCTGCTTGTACAGGAGGAGAAACACAGTAGATTAGGATATGATAATACCGTAATAGTAGTATATAAAATGTAGATAGTAGAGAAATAAAAGTAGGGAATAAGAATTGCCTGCATTTTTAATACGGGATCTAAGGGGTGTCCAACAAAAATAAAAGTTTTAAAATAAGTACTTTTCCATGGAAAGTACAATTAAATTGTGGAGCTTGTTACCACAGTGTAAGGCCTAAGAAGCAGGTATTGTTTTATTTTTCTGATTTAAAAATAGTGTAAAAGTGGTGCCATTTAGCTGTGATATTTCCATTAAAGAGGGAATAGCAGGACTCATGGGAGTTAGTTTCTTTGTCTATAATTGTTGGCAGTGCTGCTGTTTCTCTTGGATATATGTAGCTGGATTGTGGCTGAGTGCACAGCCCACAAATAGTAAGTCAATTATTAAAGATCCCAGAAGAGCATTTTCGAAGTCAGTTGGCATTAAAATGTACATATACACACACACATATAAATATAGTAATGCTAATAATTTCAAATTCCTGTTTTTATTCCAGTCCAATGTCTCTTATTCCAGCTCTGAATAGTAGATCTGTCCTCACTGCTGTAAGATAAATTAGACTTGACTTTCTACTCTGTGTTCTCAGAGGTTCTGAAGTGGAGAGGGCATTATGACAGTCCAGCAAAGATATTGGAAAGAGAAGAGTGTTTTGTCAGGGGTAAGTGAATACTTTAGCTCGAGCTACAACTGGTAGATCAAACAGAGCAAAATCAGCACTGCATTCTGAGGTGCTCCTCTTCAAAGGAACACTTGATGCTGCAGCAAAGCTCTACTTCCACTATTTGCTTGTTGTTCTATCTGATGGTTTGCATGAGCCCAGTGATTTTAATTGAAGCTTATGGAGACAGTATAGTGAAAATTCTGACCATATTTCTGCTCTTTGGTTCAGAAAAAAACTTTGATTTATTTATTTATTTTTTTTTAAATCTCCTTGAGGTTTATTCTCAAACATGCAGTTTAAGTAGTTAGTGTTCTTCAGTAGTGTGTTGGGGTAAAATACTAACTTATGTGATGTGCATATATCTGTACGTGTTTTATTGAACTACAACAAATATTCTGAATTGAAAACTCAGTACAGTCATGATTCAAGTTAAATATAAGATAAAGTTTCCTCTAAAACCGGTAACAGCACTGTAAAAGTTCATAATGGCATAATAAATTACTCACTGTGTTAAAAGAGTTATCTGTACATCCTGAAATTTTGTTTCCATTTAAAGTGTCTTATGAGGGCAAAAGAAATGAGTCATAAGGATTTTGCTGACAATAAGCAGCATATGGTAATTTCTTGCATCTCACCCACGAGGAGAAACCCTCATTTCCACTTTTAAGTGGTAAATGTTGTATGACTTGCATAAAGATTTGTACCAGGGTGATTTCAGCCACGTAATGGGGTAAAACCCTTGCTGAAAAGTTCTGTACAGAATTTTGAATGTTTTAAAGCTCACATGTTTAGCCCATGAATTCCAGAGCAAGGGTAACAGCAAACTAGATCCAATTAAACAACGGATAATTCCTTTTTTGTGGTATCATTTTCTCAGGAAATGATGTGGGCTTCTAGGGTGGGTTCTGCATCTCTGAATCTTGAATTCCATCATATTTTGCAAGATTTGTTGATGGAGGAAACCAATGAAGTGCAACTACTGCATCAGCTGCGTCAGAAACACGTGAGACTTCACCAGTACGTCAGACCTTCTGCCCTACTTTGCATTTGTGAGATGTGCCACTTATGAGCTTGTCTGCACTGCTCAGTGCACTGTAGCACAGAAAAACCTTCTGTGTGACTTCAAAATGACCTAGCTCACATACCAGAAGCTGGTGCAGCTGTAAGCTGCACGGTGTAGACAAAATGTAAAATCTGTCTGTAGGTTTATGTTGATTCTGCTTGTCGTGTCTTTCCAGAGATGGCAAGATTTGATAGTGCTAAATCTTAAAAAAGTAGGGGTAGCATTAGAGTCAGTTCACCGTTCTTTTGATTTTGTTCATCATCTTTTCAAGGAACTGGAATGAGATATGAGATGTTTTGCTGCAGCATTGCAAGTGCAATTTCATTAAAATAGGACTGCTACAACACCTTTCAGATCCTATGACACAGCTTGTGGTTTTCACTGAAGCTGCAACACAATTTCCCAAAGCAATACCCAATTAAACACATGGTTATAAGACAATGTGATCTTCACCTAAGGTGGAAACACTCACTCTAAGATATACTTATTTTTTCAGAATGTTCAGGCAATACTATTATAGGTCAATGGGTTACCATATGGAAAAAGCATACTCTGGCAAAAGTGACTCTAACAGGAGTAGGTGAATGGGAAGCAGATGAAACTCACTGTTGAGACCTGCAAAGTTATGCTTTTTCATGGAAAAATAATGAATTTCACAGCTGTAATGCTGTTTATGGAAGAAAGGACCAAAGTGTCACTGGATAAAGATCAATGTAAATGTGTTAGGAACATCATGTTTTTCCTTTTGACAGTGTTTTGTGAAGATATATGCAACACAGGCTCAAGCATTCAAAGGGAAGTGAAAGCTGATTAAAGCTGTGGAAAAGAGAGGAATCTTGGAGCTATTAAAATTTAAAAAATATCATAATCGAAGGAGGGAAAATGGTGATGGAAAGAGAGCAAGGGGGATTTTATTTCAACCCCACAGGAGGCAGAGTCAAGGCTTAAAAACAGCAAGAACTTTCTGAATTCTTGAAATTAATGTATTGAATGCTTAGGATCTTAGTAGGATTATTTCATTTTTAAATTTTTTTGTAAGGATTTGACTCTCTACAGATAACCAGAAAATGCACAAATATATTTGATAGGATTAAGAAATTATAAAGAGTTTTAATCCTCATGCTTCAGCACAAAAGCCAGTGAATATGACAGCATTCTGAAGAATATTCTCTTATGGGAGTTTGATCTTGTACATGTCTGCAGAAGATTTTGCAAGCTTAGGTGAGACTGATGTGGTATTGGTGACAGATATGGAAAAGACACCGGCCTAGACAAACCAAACTAGCTAATATGATGAATTCAAGATTGTATTTACCTTCAGGGAAGGTTTTTCTTTACACAGCAAGTACAAAATTGAGCCCTGACAGAGGAAAAATTCTGGGGCAACAAATGGTCTTAAAATGTCCCCAAAAGTTTTGTCTCAAAAAACTTTCATCCTTTGCCTATCATTCAGTGGAACTGTGAGAGATGACTGCAAAAGCATTATATCATGCTTTGTAATAGAGGAGGGCTGATCCTGGACTACACAAGAGATACATGGACAGTTATTTACATTAAAAATAGTTTATAGCAATTCAGATTTCTGGCCATTTGCTTTTTATAGCATCTTCACTGTTTTGCTTTCAGTAGCCAAAAATAATTTAACATGTGATTCTGCTGTGCAGGGCCTGAAATGACATGACAAGTATGGATTTCTCTTCATGCTGTATTAACCACTCAAACAGAACGCAATAGCATGCTTCATACAAGTACTTCAGCAAGAGCACAAATAAAAGAAATAAATAACTACACAAATTAAATTAGACCTTGCTATCATTCATGTATAAATTATCCATGTTACTCCTTTTCTTCTGTCAAATGTGCAGAGATCAGAAATGAAGTTTCCCAGCTAAATCCAATTGACCCTGTAGATAACAAAAGTTTAGTCTGTCCTGATTTGTGTAAGTGGCATAAAGCGTTGTGCCTATTGTGGCAGTCACTGCACTGTAAACAAACATTGGCATTCTTGGTGAAGTAGAAAGCCAATCATTTTTGGATAGGGTTTCTGAGTGACGGAAGCTGGGAATTGTGTTCGGCAGATTCAGTCACCATCTTAGCTGGCATGTACCCAAGGTGTAGAAGAGAGCCAGGCAAGGCTTTTTGCTGGAGGCTTTGTATAACTTGCCCTTGAGATCTCACACTTTTCATAGCAAAGAACTGAAGCAAGAAGTTGCCAGCTGATGCTCACCCCAAATGGAGCTCACAGAGCTTTCAGACCCTTGACAAAAGTGACTGTCTTATGGGGTGAAGTTGCACGTGGGCTGTATGAAGTGCCAAGTGAGGGCACTGGCTATTTAACTGCAGCTGAGCTCCACAGGATCTCCTGGCTGTACAGGGGTGATGTTAAGTGTACGTCAGAACCAGGGGGCTCAACCTAATCCTGTGTTTAGTATGAAGTGGGGAGGGAGGAACGGGAGAACTTGGTGATGATACGAGTGGGACCAAAAGTCTTGGTGAATTCATCAAGCAACTTGATGAGGATTGTTGGGGCCTGTGATGGCCGCTGGCTAACACGTCAAGATTACCTGTGACCCTGTCAGTGGCATCCCAGAGACACAGTCAACCTGAACATCAGCCCACAGGGAACATGAAGTGCTCTGTGTGAGTGCACCTGTTCTGGGATTTGTGGCAGGGTTTAGTTTGCTGTGTTGGTATGTTAAAAATTGGCCCACAAGGAATTTACCTCGTAACTGCATCAACAGATGCTATAGACATCTGTTAGGAAAAAACAGTGTAAGAGTCACCATAGTTTTGTGACCTTTTAGAAAGCTTGCAGGTCAGTTTGAAAGGCATTTAGCAACACTGATTTACTCTGGAAACATGAAAATTGTGTTATGATGTATAAATATACAGTCAGTGCTGCAAATCAACATCCCATTTGCACAAACCCTTTTTCTTGAGGGCTTCAGAGAGAACTTGAGCCACTGAAGCAGTGTTACTGACTTTTTGTTTGTGCTGCCCATTGGTATTCTGTGGGAGTGGACTGCTGGGATGGACAGGTACCAGGAAGATTTTGGATGTAGCATGACATTAATCAGCTGAGAGTGCAAGTTCTGGCTGGTGCATTGTACTTCAGCTGAGTCCTGCTGGTTTGCAGTTTCGGAATCAAAATGAAATTATGCATTTATGTTTTGGTTTTTTCCAGGTATTTAGGTGGTAAAAAAAAGGGCCTTATCTGGATTGAAATGTCAACACTAAATTTAAAATAAAAGTTGCTTAATCTTTGTTTAAAAAGTTTCATATGTTCTTCATATGAAACTTCTTGTGGTTGATCTTTTTGCTTTGTAAAGCTTTATATTTAAATGACTTCTGCAAGGGTCAGTGGGCAAGAAACTTGTCACTTCAACATACTTACTCTTTTTGGATCATATTTGCTTTCCAGTGAATTAGCTCTTTGTGTGGTACAAAGAGACCTTTTAGCTGCTTGTCTAATATGGGGCTCTGTGCACACCCCAGGTCCCTGTTTAGAAGTCTGTGTTGGCTCCTGGGGGTTGATGCAGTTCAGCTGGTTGGATACTGAGCATCTTATGCTGAATAATGAAAAGGGTATATTCACACAATGTGAAAGTTACCTTCCAATTAATGCAAAACAGAGAAGAGTAGCTGAGAGCACTGGAAGAAAAAAACTGCCTTTCTTTTCATTATGCATTTCCATATGTTCTAATATTAGTCTATAAATTGAACAATACCCACATGAAGAGCTTATTAGTTGTCCACATGTCTGAAGTATTACTCTAATATCACATTTTTTGCAGAACCACAGAATGGATTGGAAGGGACCAGAGTGGGTCATGTGGTCCTGCTTGAGCAGGGATGTTGAGTATTTTTCATTCAGAGTGAACCTTTTCAGGGGAAAGATGGATATGATGCAAGCTGCATGTGATTTTCTGTATCACAAGTGGTCTGCTTGGTCAGTTGAAATCTTCAGACTTGTTGAAAATAACTGTTTGGGTTTACTTTTTGTTTGAGAGCCTAATTCATATGCTACCAAATTCCTAGTCTGCTGCCAAATTGAGCATAAATAAATTATTAACAGATGTTAAAAAATGTTTTGCCCATAATATGATCCAGTTGTCATTCTCAAGAGGGAGCTAATTAGGACTATTAGGACTCTATACAATATCTATACAATAAGATACCTTATTATCTATCTGTTTTCTAGTCTTCCTGATAGTTTAGCTGATGTATTTGGTCATTGCTCACAAAAAACCTTTTCATTCAGCTTTGATGTTCAAGACACTTAAGTCCTACGAGTTACCCGAGTAGTTGTGGTCAGTGCAGTTAATCAAGTGTATCATTAATCTGAGGAAAAATGGTAAGCAATCCTCCCATTTAGAAACCCTTTTTCCCAATATAAAGAAGTGCACAAAGCAGTCTCCTGCATGCACAGAAGACCAAGAAGGGTGGTAAAATCTTAAGTGAGAAGAAAAAAAGTTGTTTTTTTTACATTCCACAGAAATATCTTTTAGACTGGAAGGGACTTGGAGGGGAAGTGAGGAAAAACATTTTTCCCTAACTGCCCAGGTTCTGGTGTGATGAAGGAGGCCTGAGTGTACATGACAATCACTCTCTTGTTTGTCAGAGTCCAGTCCTGCAGCTCACTTGTAACATCAGTTATGTTTTGTCGTAGCTCAGGTAAGAGAGGAAGCAATGAATCCTTATAGTGAGTGTTGACCTTGGTCTCCAGAGTGTTCAGGCTGTGTCTGGTATGTGGCAGCAACCCTGCACCAGGAGAGGGCTGTGAGGAAGGAGCATCTAATATATTGCTCCAGTACATCTTGATGTCATGTGTAAAGCATACAAGAAGGAGTCAAATTTTCCCCAAGCTTTAAGCTTGGTTTGGGCCAGAGCTTCATTAACGCCTTCCATTGGTGCTGTGGCCAAGGATAATGTATTATGCCTTGGGCTCTATGGCTAAAGAACCCTCTTATTGTAGTGAGAAAACAAAATAAGTCACTGTTCTCTTTTAGAAAAGAGAAATAGTTGTCAGTCTAAATATATGTGAAAAATAAAAGTGTTCTCCAAGGAGTTTCCAAGCGTAATAAATGTACAAGGTCGTTGTCTGCCAGACAGTCTCAAGATGTAGATTTGGACTATATCAAAATATTCTTACTATGTGAAAATGGAGAGTCTCTGTCACAGAAAGTCCCCCTGAGAAATCAGCTGCCGTGTCTATCCATGAGGTAGTTCTCCTTGTGAGGGAATATATTAATTTGATTTCAAAGAAGTTACTTCTGCAGATGAATCAGGTCCCAAAATATAAATGGTTCATAGTTCTGTGTGTGTAATAAATTTCTGTAGAAAATGTTCAGGATCTCTAGAGAACTCACCTTAGGGGATGTGGGGAGGGATGGGTGAGCATGTGTTTTCTAAATCTGTGGTATGTGTTTAGACTGTTAGAGATACTTGAACGAAAAATTAACTCCTGACCTAATGCTCGTGAAATTGGATCTTTGGGAAAGAGTTATTTGAAGTAAATGAGGAGCTAATAGTCACCATTGAGTCTGCAGAAACAGGCCACAGTGTTAGAGCTCTCAGACAAGATGTGTCTGGAGAGTTAACCTCAGAAGGCAATGCCTCACTTTTAGAGGTATTTGAGAAACTTTAAAAGCCCACAACTGTGTAGGTTATTAGCAGTCAGACAAGTGAGATTCTAGAGGAGAATGTACTGTCAGGGCTGGATATTGATTCCCTGCAGCCCTCCACCTTAGGGTCAGGTTAGTTTGTGAAAAAATTCAGTGATTATCAGAGAAGAATAGATGGTATTAAGAATGTGACAAGTTAGGTGGTGTATATAGCTTGTGTTCTGGATGAGACAGTGATTTTATAAAGATGATGTGCAATAAAAAGAAAAGAAATCAGAGTATAATAATCATACAGTGACAACTGAAAAAAGCCCACCTTAGCCCAGCAGGGAATATGTCATAGTTATTGTCAATACATTCAGGCTCTAGAGCTGACACTGTGCTGTCTGTGGCACCCTGCTGGAACTTGATTTTTATCAGTTCTAGAATTTGAGTGTTTCTCATAGTAAAATTCTCTGATGCTTATGCCAGTGTGAGAATAGCAAGAAGGCTGTAAGTGCTGTGGCTTTCTAGTATTTGACTTTTGAATTTTTTTATTTGGCTTGTGGCTTGAGCATGCGACTGTAATACGTATTCTCAGAAAATCTGTATGATCCAGTAACGAAAGCCTTTAGTGGGAAGCTGGTGACCTACGAATAAATGAACAAAAAATCCACATCTGTACTGGTACTTTTGATTAGGAATTAATTTTTCTAATAAATCAGTTATTATTTTTTTAATTGGTAAGAAATGGAATTTATATTTGAAAGCGGGATCCTACTCTTTCTGATTCTATATTTGAGGTGCATCTTTTCCTTTCTTTAAACCAATCCGTGCACAGAGCTTGGAATCAGGCACCAACTTCTTTGGTATGAGGTTTATCTTGTCAGTTTAAGCATTTTCCTTCCTTCTGTGTGTAACTCTCTGTGCAAGCAATGGTTACAGATGTTACAATGCCCTGTAGATTCAGGAAGGTGTGATATTGAATTTCTTACCTAGCATCACTTGTCCCATCACATGTGATAATGCCTTAGTAACTGTTTGTGCCTCTGACCACAGTTCTAACAGCTCTCTTGGTCTTCTGTAGGATTCATTCAAATGCAGTAGTAAGAGGACAGAGACAAAATTATTTTGACTTTAATCTCTGACTAAAGAAAGCCACCTGGGGGTTTTATATAATGAGATTATACGAATGCAAACATAAAACGTAACAGCCAGTAAAGCTTTATTAGTAATAAAGCCTAAGGAGCACCTAATCAGAAGTGTAAAAAGATATGTATGTATAGATTATGTCACAGGGCTTAAGTTATTCTGTATTATCTATACACTCTGACAGTTTTCTATTATGCAGTTACTGAAATCAGATGCATTTGAAGGAATTGTTAAACAGCTGAAAGGAGAAGCTTTAAGTGAAACAATGTCTTTCAGAGGAAGGTGAGGTGATTTAATAGCAAGTCTTTTATATGTGGTTTCTTCTGGATCAGTCCAAATAGTGTCTTTCCTAGAGTGACTTTCATGCAGAGATAAACCTTACGTGCAAGGTGTAGTTACACCAGTTTTTGAACAGGTTTTAATAATGTGATATTAAAAAAGTATTCTGCGTTTGTACTGGTATGAGGTAACCCTGGCTGTCAACAGCAAAACATCTGTTTATCTCCAGAAATGGAGATTGAGATGGTTAAAAACAAAACAAAAGGTTTGTAGTCCAAAACGGGAAAAATTTTCAAGAGCTCAGGTCTCATTTAAGCATTAAAAGAAGAGGCCTGGTCTTGAAACATCTTCTGGCAAAGAGGTGTGTAAATATTGAGACTTTTTGAAGACCTACCCTCAGGCTTGCAGTTGGAACTATCAGGTGTTAAACATGTTTGGACAACTGGCTAATTTCATGTATTCAGATGAGAAATCCTGACAATTTGTAAATGTTGGTGTTTTTGCCCTCATTTGTGATGTGCAGAGATGAAGGGGAGAGAGAAATTCAGAGTAATATTCCAATAATTTAAAGTAGCTTTATTAGCTGTTGGAAAAGTTATTGTGGTGTTTGAAGTTACTCTGTGGCAACTGCTAAAAGGAAAACTGGAGAATACAGATTTGCAGTATTTTAATGCCACCCAGTCTTTAGCACTGGATGGTCATGGGAACTAGAGGTCTGCAAACAAAGTGGATTTTGTCAGGAATACTGGGGCTGAGTGAGGACAGGAGATTTTTCTTAGTATTGAGCAAAAATAATTTTGGCATTCGTTATGTCTTTCATGAGTGAGGAAAGAAGAAACCGTTCCTTTTAAAGTTGATTTTAGAAAATGACAGAGCAGCTTTAGACTGTTGCTAGGCTGAGATTTTTGCATAATCCTTGAATGTGATTGTAAGTATGTGATATGTTGTTCCAATAGACCAACTCCTTACATTTGTCAATAAATATATGCTATAAATATGTACCAAGTCACAACTAAATTCGTAAACACAAGTCTTTCAGCAGTTGGCATAAATAAATAAAGGTTGTTGAGATAAGTTGGCTCCTTCTCCATGGGTGGGCTTCTCTGGCTATGTGAATTATTTCTGGTGTCTCATCTTCCTCATGTCCACTTTGCTGGTAGAAGTAACAGCTGTTGGAGGGGGGGAAACTGTAGAGAAGACAATAATGATAAGTTTTAGGGCTGTGCATTTCTGGAACTGGTTGTTGGAGTATGGAACTTGCTGTCCACGCATGAGACAATGGTAGCTTTTGTGAATTTACCTTGAGCCTCATAATGGTTTGCTTCTCCTAACACAGGTGCCCTGATAGCATTATGTAAACCCCAGAGTCTTCCTTTAAGTCCGAGGACATGAAATGCTGCTTTGGAGTGATGTTTGCGGTTATTTGACTTCCTTGTTTTCAAGTAGGCGTTTTACTGAGCACAATGGCAGATTGGTTATGGGAAAGAGATCAGTGTTTTGGTTAACCTAAAATGTCTGGGTGAACGGGAGTGTGCAGCGAGTGGCATGTGCTGGGGAAACAACAGAATGGAAAAATCTTTTGTGGTTAGTTCAGAAACTATGTCCTGATGCTTAGGCTGATGCTCATCCCTCCTGCTTTCCACATAAGGCACGACACAAAGCAGAAGAATTTAAGCCTCCCCTGCCCCCCCCAAATGGAAGTTTGTCTTGGCACTTTTTGTTGCATATGTGTCTGTTATAATTATTGCTAATCACACAGGCAAGCAGGGCTAACGTGTTCCTTGGTTGTCAATACCGCTCAGAATCCAAATGAGTTCCTCAGTACCAAAGAGCTGGGAGGTTTTATCAGCTTGTCTGGAGCTGCTGTGTTTGACTGCTTTTTGTAAATGGCAGAAGAGTGTTTTCCTTTTGTGCTTGCCGGAACTGAGCCTGAGCCTCGCTGATGTTAAAATAATACTCGGCATGTGCAAGTGAAATAGTCCCAAAGGAGGCAGCAAAGTCAAGCATCCCGGCGGAATGCTAATGAAGGTGTACAAAACACTTCTGTATCATTATGATTTGTCATGAAAGGCAGGTGAAAGAAGGAGAGGGTGAAAAAGTGCAGTTTATTCTGTGTTGAAGGGCAAAAGAAAACATAATTATTGAAGAACTTGCAGAGAACAGAGAACAAATATGTGGCATTCAGAAAAGCAGTTATGTCCCTTGAATAATTAGGATGATTTGCAGTTAGTTCTACCTCAGAACTAGTGTTGAAGGGGGAAAGGAAAAAAAGTCAAAGCTTATTCAGTTCTACCTAGGGCCTTAAAACAGTATTGATGCCATTGAGATTAATGTGTAGTTCTGTGAAACCATGCACTATTCAGAATTAACAGAAATGCTTATTCACATTTCCAAACATTACGCCAAGCTATGATTCTGGGAGAAAATCGTTACTGATGAAATTACATTTTGTTGAGAAAACAGAAGTACAGTTATTCTGCAGAATTTCTATACCATCAAAGTTCTTTTTATCTGCCTTAAGCATCTTTTTATTATTAATACAGAAAAACTAGATAAAGGTTCATATTCCAGGATGTTTCACATCCTTAAGCACTCGCACTGCTAAATTTTTTCAAAGAAATTTTAAAATATTTTTTAATATCAACATCATGTAATCTTTGCTGGTGGGGTCTTTCAAATCCACCCAACTGCAAAGCCAATAGCAAAAACCAACTCTAAAGCAGTTACAAAGCTGTTTGTGCTCTCACTTACCTTCTTAGGAGGAGCTAGAGAGCAACATCAGAGCTGTCCTTTGGAAAAATAAGGCCATCTCTTATCTGCCACTAGTGCTCTCAATTAATGCACTTTTATCAGTGGAGTATGCCTTGTGCTGATTTCATGGTAGTAGCTTTTCCATGCAAAATGCAGCATGTTCAATGAAGATTAACCCAAAAACCTTACTTGGAAAACAGCTGGTGCATTTGTTGACCACTTGATGGCATCACTCAGTTGTATGGAAATTTGATTGTGTTGCCAGTAGAGTAGTTTTACTTGTGCTTGGTGTGGGAGGACTTTCATGTTTTATCTTTGACCATCAAAGAGTGAAGGGAGTTATTAATGCACTCCCATATATTAAACAAAATCCACAACTCTTATTTTTATTCCTGTTTTCCTTCTCGGTGGTACATTACTTACCATTTTGGAGTAATTTCTTTATCTCCATAAATGCAAACAGAAGAGTTTTCCAGATGGCAACAATGACAGTGCACTGAAGATGCTGAACCAAGGGGGTAATGGAGGAAACAAGGCACAGTGACTATTATTTAGATGTAAAGGATGGTTCTGGTAGTGTCAGGGGAGCTCTGTGAGTTTACACGTGCTGAGAATCGACCCACAAGATATCAGGTCATACAGCACATGGTTGAAATGAAGCTGGAGACCAAGATACTGCTTCTCCTAAGCAGCCAGTGTCATTGAGCAGTAACGAGGCACCCTGTTAGGGTGACCCAAAGGAGATGGAGTCAGCTACTGACCCCTAAAAGAGGTTGACAGGCAGTGAGGGCAAAGCAGCACAAGGAAGGCCATATCACCAGTGTGCCTCTGTTCTGTGAGCAATGATTAGCATGCTTCTGGAGGGGAAAAAGTAGCAAAAATATAGACAAAACTCCATTTTGAATTTTTTTTTATATTTCTCCTATTTTTCCTGCTTGTTTAGCTTAGGATGCTGCATAATGGGAAAATAATAAAAAAACAGCCCAAAAACTGGGGGAGGATCTTTAATAGCAATTTTCCCAGGGCTTTTTGGTAAACATTTCAAAATCTCATGCTTTCCTTAGCTTTTGAGGTGTTTTTTCATGCTGCTTTGTCAGGGATATCCTGACATACTGATTACATGAACTCTTAACTATGCACAGCAATGTACGTCTGTACTGGTTTTCTGGAATCTTTTCCTCATAGTGACGGCCAGCTGAAATAATCATCATTATCTTAGAACATGTAAACAATGATGCATATCTAGTTTTTGGATCATGATATGCTTTGAGCTGGCCTGCTGAGAATTTTATCAAAATTGTAGGCTAAAGAGTCCAGCTATACACTTTGCTCAGAAAATTTATGCTAAGTTTTTCTAAAAAAAAAAAGAAAATGTTTATCAACTGACTTACCAGTCTTATTTCAGTTGCTAAGATTCAGTTGCTAAGAAAAAACACCTAAGATTCCCTTATCTTGGTTTTCTAAGGAAAAAAAAACATAATGAAGGATGGAGAAAGAATTCAGAAACAGAAATTGTAATTATTAGGTTTTTCAGTATATGTTGTCTAGCATAATGATTTTGGTTGGTAGTTATTAGGCGATGAGCTGCAAAAGAACCCCCTGGAGGGCTCACAAAGGCAATTCCACTGCTGACAAATACTGTGTTTCCTCCTTAGTTGCACTAAGAGAAAAAATTCAAGTTTACCTCAGGACAGCAATGAACTTCTCTAATTTTCATGGAGTTGCTGGTAGTCTGTGCCTTGCTGGCAGCATCTCATTCATGCATAGATGTTAATGGTCCTGTTACAGGTTGACTTACACATATTTTAACTTTGGTGCTCTAAATCTGTGATTTTTAGGAACTGTGGCCCCAGGTTTTACTGCTGTTGCCTGCCACTTGTTAAGGACCCTACAGCACACATATTTCCACAAGGGAAAGTATCTCTTGTTGAGAGATGCCCTGGCAAAGAGGTGTGTGTTGGATTTTGAGCTAGCAAACTGGCAGGAGAAGGTGCTCTTGGCTTCTTGGAACTGGAGAGAGCCCTACAGTGATTATTGTGAATTCTTCCCAGTATGGGTTTCATGGCTTCAGAAAAAGGACACGTAAAGAGAGATTTCTCTGTGAGACTCATGAAAATGGGGATTTTGAGGAAGTAAACATTAGTCTGCTTTGCCTTTGTGTTGAGTACATGCTTCCTCATATCGTGTTTCTGTGAAGTCCGGCAAGAATGTTATCTATATGAAAAACTCCAGGCATGCTCTGTCCTCTTTGATACTCAGACTGGCTATCAATTTATTGCAAGAGAGTCTGCAGTACTTGTCAGTGGTTGCATTTGTAATTTGAATGCCAGGCTTGTGCCACGCTCTCCAAGGCCCTTTTCACAATGTGTTGTTATACGCAGGGAGAGCTTTCATGATGTGAAATCCACTTCTTAGGTGAAGACTTGGCATCACATTTAGGCTCTGAATGCAAGGAAGCAGGGCAACACAATTGCAATCAGAAACTATGGTGAGGCTGTGTCAGACTTTCCTGTGGCTTCCAAAATAATCACATCAAGGACTGCAGGATCTAAGAATGCCTGTATCCTGATTCTGGATGCAGGTAAAGGATCGCTTAAATGAAAGAGAACAATATTTATTGTTCTCAAGTGTTATATCCAAAAAATGGATACATCTAAGTGGAGGTACTTGGGGGTTTGGTTGGTTTGATTTTTTTTTTTAAATTTTTTTTTTATCAAACCACAGAGGACTAATTGTCTAATTGTGAAATTTCTTTCTTGTTTTAAGATGTATTTTGTTTTGATAATGGAGAAAGAAATATCCATCTTCACTACATATAAGGTGATACAGCAATGAAAGTGCTACGGAAAAGATTTTGCTATGTTTATTATTTTTCTCTATATTATAAATTACTATGTGAAGTAACTATAGCTTTGTGTAGGGTTTTCCTAATAAAAATAATAATTTTTTGTTATTTATAGAAAAATAGTGAGAGTACAGAACATAAAGGTAAGTAAAAGCATCCAGAAAAGAAAAAAATATTATATTAAATATATTATTAAATATATTATATTAAAATATAATTGCAGAGTATCCAAAGGAAGAATAACTGCATAGCATTAAGTGTAAATGATGCAAATTCATTATGAAGTGCTTTTCCCAGTTAATGAAAGAAGCTGAAGAGTAAGAAACATCATAAAATGTGAAATAAGGAGTAAAATATTCTTCAGAAAACCCCATTTAGGTTCTGTGAGTGCTTAGAATACTAATTTTGATGTTGTACTTAATACACCAATAATAGGAGTGAATCTTTCTATAGTTCAATATTTTAATAGAAGTATTTTCAGTGATATTAATGAGATTATTCTATAATTTTTTCTGCTTCATCAACTGGTTTTGCACAAAAGCATTTAAGGGTCTTTTGAGGCATAAAGAGGAAAAAATGTACATAGTTAGTAGTCTTTTCCCATTTTTCTGTGTGACTGAATTAATTGTGGGCTTGTGTCCTGACTGCATGGAAATTTCTCGTGTACTACAGCAGAAATATTTAGGTTTTGTTTAGACATGAGTGAAAATGTTTAGTTCTCTAGTTTGTGTTATTTGGCTTTACCTGAAAGAATTGTATCATCATCCTCTTGATTTTTAAATATTCCTTGGTGGCTGTAGTCTTTCTCCTTGTATTGTTTTTCTTTCTATCTCAGTTCAATGCTCCAACAACTTCCCAGAAGGACTTTTTCCATTTAATTTGAGAATACCTCTATGGGTGTGTTTCCCACAGACCTTACATCTTAAGACACATTTTTATCAGTTTTCAGAACCGATATATTTTTATCTCAGAACTCTTTGCTCTTCTAGTATTTCATCCCAAATTTTATGTGTATCTGTTTTTATATAATTTTGATAATGAAAAAATTACTGATTAAATTTTGTACACATGAATAACACAATAGTTTATGTGTATATAGCTCATGGTATTCCGCATCTGCTCGCTAGTTCACGTGGTAGATCTGCTAACTATGCACTTTTAGCAGAAGATATTACAGGCCTCGATAGTCTCATGGAATAGTAGGATTTAGGTTCCCAAAAATAGTTTGTTTTGGTTTTTTTTCCCCCCAGAATTTGCTATGTTCTCTTTACTTTGATGTTTTAACGATAAATTTTTTCCCCCTCCTGGTTTTCAAAAATAAATAATGTGAAAAATTAGTTTTCTGTCAGAGTGACTGAGGCAGTAGTACTGAGGCAAGCATAAGGTCCCTCATCTCAGCAGGAAGGTGGCTTTCAAACCTAATTACAGATACTTAAGTGCCAACTTTGTTAATCACTTCATTGCAGAGTGTTACAGCAGATCTGAAGTTATCTTTCTTCATTTCAAGAAAAGAAATTTCTGCAAAAAGGCAGAAACCTCTCAATTTTCAAACAGTGACATTTTTTAAAATGCAAGTTACTTGTGGTTAGGATGATTCTCCCTTTGCAGTGCAGTAAAGAGCTCCTAAGTGTTAGTCAAACTGAAAAATAAGAAAAAAAAGTCAACCAAAAATTTAGAGAGGATTTATCAAGTATCAAGTGGTGTCCAGAGTGGGTAGGGCCAGCTATGGTGATACCCATAAGTGAGAGACAGAATGACATTGAGGTTTGAAGAGGCAGTGTGAATGCCAGTAGGTGGATATATTGTTAGATCTGAAATTACACTGGCAGCTGGTCTTTTGATAATGGAGGAAACAAAGGAACAAGTTTCTACCCTTTTCTGAATATTAGGAAACCGCTGAAAGGGAGACTGAGAGATGGTCATGTTGTCACATTGCCAGGAGCAAGATAACAGTTTCTCTTGGAGTATTTTAATTCCCTGTGGTTTTTAGAGAGAGGGATTTAATTACAGAGAGCTCTGAGCTAAAGCCCTTAATGTAAATATCCCCATGAAGAGGGTGCCAAATCAGGACTTTACCATCTGCATCTGTCTTCAGAAATAGGATGGCAGGACACAAAGCAGTGGTAGAAAAGCAAGACCTCAAGCAGCATGATTGCAGCAAAGTAAAATTCTTGCATCATCTCATGTGCCATGAGGAGTCCCACTGATGAAAAAGGTCATATGGATAAGGCTCAGTCTGAAATCTAAAAGCTGCTGTTCTTCAATGCTTAAGTGTGGCTTAATGGGATGTGACTGGAGTTAGAGATGTGGGTCACAGAATGAGAGAAAAGTTTAGTACGTGTTGCTATGATGTAAAAGTCAAGTTAGACAAGTGGAAGTCAGAAGATGCCCAAAATATATTAATCTGTGTTACTTCTGCCAACACCATGACAGAGATCACACGGAGAAACTAAATGGAGAAAAACTAAGGCAATAGATGGAGAAGAAAGCAGACAGTGTCTTGTGAAACACTGTAATGGAAATAACAGCTCAAGAGATAAAATGTCAAGCAGATGTGCAAAGAGGAATTTCTGAAAACAGACTTCAAGAGAATAGGTTAGGAGAGATACTTCCCCAAAATGACTAAGAACAGGATTAATCAATAATTTGGAATACTTCCATGAAATCCAAGAATAACCTTGAGAGATGGTTTGTTGATGGAGGCCAACATTGAATAAGCTGCATGGCATGATTTAAGTTGCTCCAATGGGTTAATGCAGGTTTATTTTTTAGGTATGATGATGTTCATGTTTTCATCATTAGAATGCACATCTCTTACTGTATGGTTTTTAGGATGTTGGTGTCTTCTTAAAAGGAAGCCTAATTGTGATGAAGGCATTCAGTACAGCAAACTTATAACTCACTATTTAAATAGCAGTCAAATCTGGAGGCAGGATTGCTAGAATGTTTGTCTTTTTATCTCTGGAACAGATACTTTAAAAGCATTATCTCTTGAAACCTATCTAAATGAATATATATACAAGATAAATATGAAAGCATTTCAGTTGTAAAAATATTAAATTCTTATAACTATAAATATAGTAGTAAAAGATCACTAAAGTTCTCAAGGTGTTTTGATTCCCCTTCGCATTATAGGCTGACATGGACCAAAACATTTCAAATCTCTGTATTTCAGCTTTAAGAAAATCAAGATCAGGGTTATGAAATTCGTATGCAAAAATTCAAGGTTCTTTTGAGAACTTATGAAGCTTATGAAGCTGCAGCTGATATACAGAATTAGTGATTTATTCAATATCATAGTCAGGGATGTTTGATTGTTTCTACAAATCCATAGCTAGTGTGAAGTAAACCAGAAAATCACATACATTTTCTCCTGTTAGTTTTCTGTGAAAGAAAGTGCAGGACTGGGGGGAATCCTAAAAAAAAAAAAAGTCACCAGAGTTTACTTCTGAGATTCTATAATCCTTGAACGTTCCCTTGCTAAGGAATTTTGAGGCGTCTGAAGAGTTAATGAGTTTTTTAATGGAGTCTGTTATGTAGTAGTTACCCACTGTGTTACACATGTAGAAAGAAATACTTCTTTATGTGCTCAAAGCTAATTCTCACCCTTCAGTGCAATAAGTGTGGAGAGGTTGAACTTCTTGGAATCCATTGTATTTTTATATAATGAAAGTCTTCTATTAGAAATGACACGTTCTTTTTCACATCCTGTGATTTGACTAAAGAAAGCAATTCAGAAAACACGAAACCTTTTTTCCTTAGTCATTCCAGTTTTTGTTGCCTGCTATCTTGAAACAGAGGCAAGAGGAGAAAACACTATGTAGCATATGCTTTCAGGCAGAACATAATCAATTGATAAAATATCAGAATGGGGAAACATTGACTAATTCTTCATTTTTAACCCATGTACACAAACTAGAAAACATTGGGAAAATACCTCAACTGAAATGGTCTTTCTTGAGATATTTCAACTGTGTTTGGTGGGCTGTGCTGGGAGATAAGGGGGCCCGTTTGCCATGATCTGTCATTTCTCTGGTCTTGGTGCTAATAAGCAAGCAGCTTTTGATTAGTGTCAACCACTGAATGGACATTTTTCTTGTTAAACAACTGGTGATCAGCTCTATATTGCACAAATAAGTGACTCTCTGAATGCAGCCTCCCATCAGAAAGGGCTTTGTTTTTTCTCTCCTTCTGTCTGCTTTGCAAGTAAATTGTTCCTGCTACAAACCCGTGTTGCTTGCTTCTCTCACCCTCGGTGACAGCAAAGCTTGCTGGCTGGTGATCTCTGCAGGGGTTTATGGCTCAGCTCTGCTGTTCTCTCCCTCTGTTCCCACTTCGCTGTTCCCTCCCCTACTGTGACTAAATAAATTACCTGTATGACATGTTCAGTTTTCTCTGGCAAGAAGCCTGGGAAATCAAATCTGTTCCCGAACCTGGGTCTCCCATTTGGCAAATATAATGCCTCCCTGCTGTTAAATCAGGTCAGCTCTCAGGAAAAACAAAGAACAATTTCATATAACTATAATCAACACAGAGTAAATTTAGATAATGCTGCTGACATATGTTTATTGTAAAGACCATCAAGGAAATAATTTTAAAAGCTCTTCATCTTTCTCTGTTGCATCAGGATACATGGTGTACATTCTGTGTAAAGAGAAGATCAAACATTTTCCTTCTGCTATCCCATATCAAAGGGAAATATATCTATTTTCTGCCTGGTCTAAGAAGATATTTGGTGAAGTGGTTCACTGGTTGTGTTAGAAACAATTTTATGTATTCAATTACTGAGCCGTTGCATAATTAATATTAATTGATACTTAACTGTTAATTACTATTAATTATTCATAACCTGTCCAGTTCCTTTGACTTTCTGGCCTCCAAAAGTGGAGATATACTTAAAAATGTTTAGAGGAGGAAAAATAAATCCTTTTAATAGATTGTGGTCTCTTTTCTACCTTTACACTCAGCCCATTTCCACTGGAGATCAGAGGCAGTGGATCAGCAGCAGTGTGACATGGCACAGGCACTGGCAGTCCCGTAGCACATGGCACATGTGGGCAGCCCGCTGGCTCATATGCCAAGGCTGTCACCTTGGGGCGGGGCAGGACTGGTGTGGGCAGCCTCTGCCTCCCAGATGAAAGCTGAATTTCCTGCTCGGCTCTCTGTGTGTCCCAGAGGGGCTCTGAGTAACACCCCAGAGGCCGTTTCGTTTATCCACTGTTAGCAAGCTTGTGCAGACTGCAGTACGATGGTGGAGCATCTCCAGTCACCTCCTGTCTGGCTTTATTACAGCAGGACTCTGTGGTGGAGAAGCAGAGTGGGGGTTTCCTTTGGGCAGGTGGTTGTTGGGGACTGAAAGAGCTACTGAAACCCTGAGCTTGCCTCCAGCCCTCTGCAAAGGCAGAGAGGAGAAGGCAGTTCCAAGTGCCCCTGGGGGATGCTCAGGGCTGGTGCCAAACTAACCCATGGTGTTTGCTGTGCTCAGCTCCCAGGGCCAACTTTGCTAACACTTACTCAAGAGTTAGTAAAAACTGGCACTGTGGCTGCTTTGTAGTTCTTACACAGTCTCAACACCACCACTGATTAAATAGCTGCTGAGTTATACCTGGGGGCCTTGGCTGGAAACACTTTCCAACCACAGCTTAATATCAGGGTGTCTGACCTGGAGGAGTCCTGGGAAGAACAAGCTGTGTGGGATGTCCTGAGCAGCAGAGCCAACTTCCCAGGGCTCTGCCCAGCATGCATGGCCTGTGTTTCAAACTCACCTAATACTTCATTCTCAAAAGCAGAAGGGGTCAAATTATATGCTCTGTTTTTAAATGGTACATGCTTTTCCAGATCATTTTAAGGATAGCTACAGTGTTGTTAATAATTATTTAGTCATTCATAAGTTGTCTTTGTTCTAATGAGTGCCTTTGTTGTTTCTTCGTTTCTCTGAGACTTACAGTGAATGTTTCTTTCATCAATTTAAAAAATCATTCACAACTCTGCTGTATAACACAAATCGTTGAAATGGAAATTGCTCTTTATTGTCCAAAATCTTCATCCAATGTGCCTAATGAAGATTAAGGGGTTAAAGCAGTGAAATGAGTTTTAAAAGATGGGAGTTCAGTTCCTGCTTCCACCAGGAATGACCTGAAGCAAGGGCCATAATCTCCATCCATATCTGCTGCTGTCTCAAGAACTGACAGTAGCTACATTATCTGTCCTCCACTTTGGCATATCAGTGCAGATTGCAGATACTGTCTCCTACTGTAAAGGTGCAGAACCTAACTCTGAAAGGCTTCAGCTCATACCATAATATAAATAATTTCAACTCTGTGTTGATGGCAAGGGCAAAGCTTGTCTTGTTCCCTTCCTAGCGTCTAGGTTGTCAAAGGCATTGCTGAGCTTACTCAAACCCTGCTTTATTTCTTGTCTTCTCCAGCCTGTGACCTGATGACCCTGGGGATCTTGGCCTTAGTGACATCCACTGGTTGTGCCTCGGCCAACGCCCTGCAGTCCCTGACGGATGCCATGCACATCCCACACCTTTTTGTCCAGCGGAACACGGGAGGGTCCCCCCGCACCGCCTGCCACCTGAACCCCAGCCTGGAGGAGGAGGAGTACACGCTGGCCGCCCGCCCGCCCGTCCGCCTCAACGACGTCATGCTCAAACTGGTCACGGAGCTGCGGTGGCAGAAATTCATAGTGTTCTATGACAGTGATTATGGTAAGTAGAGGATTTCAGACACGTTAAATTCCTTTCTTTTCAGCTGGGAGGTAGAGAGGAAAGTATAAAGGGAAGGGTGGAATATAACTTACCAGGGTTTTCGTTGACAGAGGAGAAAGCATTTCAAGTGGGCACAGGTCTTTGGCTTGAAGGAAAGGTTGCTGTGAAAACCAGTTCTCAGACAAGGAGCAAAGTTGCTTAGCAACACCTACCAAGACAGACAAAGTTTGAATCCTCTCGCACTTTTTCAGTAAAATATTAATAAAGTGTTGACATTGATAGGCAGGGGTCGTACAGGCGAGCAAGGAAGTTCAACATGGCCTCTACCCGCTCCAGAAAACACTTTCTATCAAAGCCGAGAACTGTTCTCTTTAAAAATTAATTTTCACAATAACTATTACTGTTTCTTTTTTCACATGCTTCCTCACACTATTCTGCACTAGGACTAAATTTCACAGGGATATACTTCCTGGCATTAAATCAATGGGTAGAGTTAGCATTTTCACTATATCTGAAGCATTTCCTTCAGCAAAATTTTTACTTGGGCTGAAACTCAAGGAAAAGTAATCTCTGCCCAAGCATGTTTGGTCCATTATGATGGATGTAAAAAACAATGAAAAAACAAATCTCCATTGTGCCAGGCTCTCAGAGTGAAAGGCAACTGTGTGCATACTTTTTTTTTATATTCCCCCTGCCTCCCGCTCAACTGATATGAACACTGTTCCATATGTTTAATTTGTGGTATTTTCAGCTCTGTTGTCTTAGGATGTCAGATCTGTAATGGGGAAAATAAATGGGAAGTGGGAAAAATAAATTTTCTGTGGTATGTTTAAGGCAAATACTTTTGCCTTAAAACGTGATGGATAATCTTTTGATGTGGTGACTTACCATGAACAGAATAAAAAGAAAGGAAACTTAAGGTTAAATCACAGTAGGAAAAATAATCTTACATGTGTCTGCGCATATAGTTTAGATTTTATACGTAGTCTTCCACAACTGCACAATAAATCTTTATTTGCATTCTCTATATACTATCAGATTTTTGGTGGTGAATCACAGAGAAATAAAACATTTTTTTTTTTTGAAATTGGGTTAGTCCTACTTTAAAAAAATCCAAGAAACAACAAACAAAAATGAGGATGATTTTAAGTGAGAGATCAACTGAGGTTTTAACATCTTTCTAATGATACAGAATTATTTTAAGCATGAGAAGACTGCCATGGTGCTTGTAGACTTACTTAATCTGTAGACTCAAAAATCTAGCAAACTAGCAAGTAATTACTGTCCTATGTAATGCTTGAACAGTGAATTCTTTGAAAGGCAAAGCTACAAGGTACATGGTAGGTGTTCTTTTGGTGGACTTCTGGTAGTGATGAGAAAATTGCTCTTTACAAGGAATTGGGTTTAAAGAGTCAAAATTCTTCTAACAGTTATTTCAAGAATGGAGGAAAAAAAAAATCTTAAAAGGATGTCTTACAAACACCCCAGATGCTCTATGTGCAAACTGCCATTGCCAGTTTTGTTACTGAACCATAGTATCACTTATTTCTGTAATATGTCTGTTTCTTGACCTTTTTTCTTTTTTTCTTTTTTTTTTTTTAATTTATTTTTAATTTTTTTTTGTTGTTGTTTTGTTTTGCAGAGGCTTACCATCTCGGTACAAAATCCTGAAACCCTTAGTTCACACACTCTGTAAATCAATTATGATCGAATTCACCTTTTTCTGTTTCCCACAAACTGTATCAGTAAGACATTAAGGTTATGGAAAATTGCCACAGGCATTCTGCTCCTTCCAGTGGAGAGTGTGGTGTGCCTTTGCAGCTGCCCTTGTGCTGCTTCCTCTCCTTTTCCTCATGGATGTGACATCCTTCTTATGCTAACTCCACTAGAATAATTTTTTTCAGAAGAATTTGGTGGGAGGGGTTTCCATAACAAAGCCAGCTGAACCTTGCCAGCTCTGGGCAGGCATCAGTGAATGGAGGATAAATAACCCAGTTCCCAGGATAGGCCATACTGAGCTCAGGAGCAGATGCCTGGCTCCCAGGGCATGCCCCTTGCCCTCAGCAGTGAGCTCCCACCCAGCCCTGCTCCTGCAGCTCCAGCAGCATTTCCCTGCTCAACAGGCAGGAGATGACTGCTAGCTGTGTGGAGGGAGGTCACGTGTTTAGGATTACAGAGCATTTCCAGCACTGGGCTTTTGTGGTTTTCTATAATAAATGGTCCTTCTCTACGTGATCTCTGAAAGTTATACTGTTCCTTGGAGTAGTGTTTTAATTTGTCCTTTTGCTGATCCCTAAAAGCCATCCAATCCCTTGGTGTCTTCCTTGTGGAAATGGTCAGATTTTCTGAAGATAAAGCAGCATTACACAATTTAAAGAAGTCCTGTGTTTATAGTAATGCTGTGTTATGTTGGCGCTGAAAATTATTTACTTAGTTAATTACTTGTCCCTTATCAGAAATACATTTTGGATTATAATTTCTGCATTGGCTAAATTAAGGGAAAGTTAGTAATGGACTTGTTGATTAAAAATAGAGTAGTCACTGAACAGCCTAATGAGCCCTTAATGTTGTTGTGCTTACTATAAATATGTCTCATTTTACACTGAATTGACAGATAAAAATCTGCATGCGCAACTTCAGTGAAAGAATATGGTCCTTTCCAGTAAAATGCCTTTAAGTCTGCAAC
>NW_020897793.1:788166-826166 GCF_003984885.1 Neopelma chrysocephalum | reverse complement strand
GAATCCTTGCACATCTCTGTCATTGGTGCTGTTGTATAAGATGATGAAAGGAAGGAATAGACTGGGGCTAAGAACCTTTTCACCCAATAAGGAACAGAATCCTCTCAGTATTTATTCTATGCCAGTTGTGCATTACCTAGTTATTCATGCATAACTGGATACTGAATGTCTAGTCTCCAGACTAATATAAAATCTACCTGGAAAAAATTAAGACTTCCTGTAAAAAGTTTATGTCTCATAACTTAATGTATGATCATCATTGCGGCTGCAGAGAATGCCAAGAAAGAAAGAATTCAGCCAAGTTCTCCAAGTCCAACAGGGAGTTTGTGATGCCATGGGGTAGTGAAAAAAAATTGACCTTTCGACTTTTACGTTGAATTTGATCTGGAAGCTATTGAAGAAATAGCATTGCGTGTTCCCATACTTATCCTTGAATCACTTTTCTGACTGTAGCAGCACTTAAAGTAATTGGTCTACTTGAATTAAGCATGGATTTTTGTCATTTCTGATAGTATTTTCTTTATTTAGTAATGCGTCACAGTATATAACACCAAATGTAATTAAAGAAAGTCAATTTCACTTCAAATTATTACATATACGTTACTTTTAGTACTTTGATTTTAGTACTTTGTGTGCTAATAGCAGCAGTAAGATTTCCCCCTCTCCATCCTCCCCAGAATTCCTATCAAGGTATGGGAGCGGTGGTCAGAGGTTGTTTCCCATAAAAGCTATTAAATTCCTTCAGGACACTGAAGGGATATAAAAATGATCTTCCAGTTCTGGTAAAGCCTGTATTCTAAATGTGTAGTGTCATAGCTGACCTGGAAGTTCAATGGTAGCAAAACCCAGTCAGAGATCTCTGGAAAAAGAGTTTGGGCAGTTTCAGTCATCTTATCTCACTCATAAGTTCAAGGCAAATAAATATTAAGGAAATAATTTTGACCTTTCAAATAGTTTGAAAAGTGTTTTGCAAAGAGAAGATGCAAGTTCTTTTGAAAAAGAAAAAAAATTATCACAGACTGACACTTTCAAAGAAGGCTTGCACTCTGTATTCAAAATAGTTATTTTTAAAATCAGTTTGTATTTTAAACAAATTTAGAAATATATATCTGAGGGGATAATAATGAAAAAATTAAAGGCTTTATTAAAAGCAGTTTTCCAGCAGTTTTTCAGCTCAGTCATCTGGTCAAAAGTGAGTATTAATGTAGTCCTGAAAGCCCTCATTGTGTATTCTTTACTGTCTCTTTTTCAACTCATTGTATCACTTTAGTGAACAGTCTCCGGGCACAACTTTGCAGAAACTAGTGGCCATTGGTGATTATTGTTTTTTCCCCCTTTATATTCTGAAACAGAGAAATGTTTCATAATACAACACCGACTGTTGTGCAGAGTTCAGCAGCCTGGAACCAGAGGGCGCAAATTAATTCATTTTGAACAGAGGGGTCTTTGAAAATTGTAGAAGTCATCTGCAGAAGGTCCTAAGTTCTTGATTCTCTTTCCTTGACTGATGGTAGTTTGAATCTCCTAACTTTTCAAGCCATGGCATAAAAGTAAACTTTTTGTTCAGGCATGTGAAAAAAACAAGGAGAAAAGTAAGGCTGATCTGGAGTATCATTTATTAGAGACTGAATGTTTATACATCCATTTAGACATTGTTCAATAAATGTGTAGCTGGAAATCAAACAGAATTTGTCCTGGAGGGCTTCAGACAGTGATGTCATTCTGATGAAATATATTCATATATCTCAGTTTGCAATAAGCCTTGAATAATTTCCCAGTCTCTATTGCCTTTCATGAAAGCAGTAGGGGAGAGAACTCATCTATGTATACACATGTATAAGCACACACACACATATATATATATTTATGCATGGATTTCAGGGAAAGCAATAAAGGAATGTGTATATTTATGTACATGTTATGTGTATTTACTTGTGTGTAAATGTATACCTGAGTTCATCTATAGAATCTAGAAAACATATTTCCTCTGCTTCTTTGCTGCCTTTACCCAATCTCCCCCAGTAATCTTTCTGACGCCGCTACGGGCAGGACTTCTTTGGCCTCCTGCCTGGTCGGAGATAGTTTCTTATTTGTTACTCGTTTAAGAGTTGATATGGCTTCCCATCACTTCCTTGTGTTTTCCTTATTGAGACAGAAATCCCACTCCTTCTCCTTCTTGCATTTCTTGTATTTACACACTGTGCCTTATTTATTTATTTTACTTGCGGTTAAACTTTTTTGTGGGTTTGCTGGCTTTCTTTCCAAATTGTTTTTAATATCTAGCTAGCTGTCCACAGCTGCCTAAGTTTCCCCTCCCAGACAGAGTTGTGAAAAGGTGGTAGTTTTGCTCTTAACTGAGTTGTGCTGTGCAGGCCTTTTTTGCCTTCTGCATTTACCTTCTGATTTACCTTCCGTATTTAATGTTTAGATCTGTTGCTTTGGGAGTTATTTTAAGACTTACTTCAATCATTTTAGGAGAAAATGCATCATTAGACTGTAAAAATTAAATAAAAGGCAGGGACAAAAGGCTTCAAAGTTTGGATTATTGTGAGTCAGAGCCCATTAGCAATGTAATCTAGATGTCTGAGTTCTATTGGCGAGCATTTTAATATTCATCATGTTATTAAAGCATTTGTTTAAATGGAAATAATGCATTGTTTTTTGCGTACAAATTGAGTAAACAGGATTAGTCTCACTACTGGGGAACACTGAGTCCTACAGAGATCCTTTTTAATACTGGATATTTCGTTTTCATGTCTGTTGCTTTAGTTATCAAGATTCAAGTAGACTGTTTCTAACAAAACCACAAAAAGGCAAAAATAGGGTGGGGACATCCCTCTCAATAATTTCATTGGTTGTTCCCTGTGACAGGAGAGCACTAAATGCAAACATAGCTAGTGTAACACTATTTGGAGACAGTAGCTGAGTTCATCAATTTGGAAGATCTTATGGGGTCAGGAATTATCGATGGTCCCCACTCCAATGAATCATCTAGGTTGGAAAAGACCTTTAAGATGACAAAATCCAAACATTATGTCCAATGCCAAGTCCACCACTAAACCATGTCCCTAAGTGCCATATCTACAGGTCTTTTAAATACCTCCAGGGATGGTGACTCTACCAACTCTATCGCTTCCCTGGGCAGCCTGTTCCAGGGATTGACAACCCTTTCGGTGAAGAGGTTTTTCCTAATATCCAATTTAAACCTGGTGAAACTTGAGACCATTTCCCCTTTTCCTACCACTTGTTACCCGGTAGAAGAGACAGACCCCTACCTTACTACAATGTCCTTTAAGGTATTTGTAGAGAAAAAAGATCTCCCCTGAACCTCCTTTTCTCCAGGCTAAATACCTGCAGCTCCCTCAGACACTTGTAAGACTTGTGCTCCAGACCCTTCCCCAGCTTCATTGTCCTGCATGCACTGTGTGATGGGACTTAATCTGCTCCATAGCCCTTCCCAGCCCCTTCCCAGCACCCTATCTTATCTATCAATAAGAATTGAACCTTTGGGTGGATAAATCCCCAGCTGTCACAGAGCAGAGGAGGAAGGGAATTCAGGACAGTAATTAGTGCTGGTGTGTATTGTGGTTGACTTTAATTTCCTTTCCAATGTGACTGTGATTTTTCTCTGGTTTGCCTCTGGCCACCATTAACTTATCTCAGCAGCAAAGTGTCTTCCTCACAAAGCACCCAGAGTCAGGAAAATAGAGAAACTGTGCCATGGAAGAACAGTTGTTATGTTTATATCTAAAGACCAAGAAATATCCAGCCTCTGAAGCACAAAATGCTTTCCTTGCATAACAGACCATAACCCAGAGATCTCATTTGTCCGAATGCAACTCCTCAGTGATTTTGAAAGTCATTTTGCTTTGGCCCACTGGTGTTAATATATGACATTGCCATTAAAAGGAGTTAAGACATATCTTGTCTTCCAAAAGTCATATAATAACATCAAGGGAACTTTGTTGAGAAAAGAATAATCCATTAACTAGAACCAACATTTCTCTGTAATCACCTTTATCCTTCAAATGACAGAATCTTTACAGGAAGGAACTGTCTTTCATTTATTTTTGTCATAGACATATTAATCCCTCCTGCAGTGGAAGAATAATTAAAGGTCAAATTCTGGCATTGTATTCATGAGTCAGCGCAGCCTGAGCACCAACACCTAACTGGATACCCCACCAGGCACTTGTGGTGTAATAGAAATCTTGTTGGCTGAAGGAAAAGAAGTGTGCTTTAATTTTCAGTGAAGATCTTCCCTGTTGCTCTGCATTAAGGATGCTTTGTTATGATTACCTTGTACGGAAGCATATATAAGTGCATCAAATTATTAAAAAAAGAAAAATAGTTTGGACTGCCTAAAGTGCACTCTATTTAGCAAGGAGTATTTGGTGACATAGTCTGTCTCTGCTGTATAAGGCAGTATCTGTGGGAGTCTGTGGTACAAGCTTCTTTTTCTCTAATTTTACAACAACTGATGTACCACTGTAACTAGCAATGAGTGAATAGTCTCCTTGAAATCCAGATATAAATGAATAATCACAGGAAGGGAATTAGGGAATTTATAACCTGTCTAGAACTTTCAGAATGACTCCTGAGTTTCAGTCCTGCTGCAGAAACGTCTGTCTGATGTGAGGAAGCACATACATGAGGCATTTTTAAGCAACAGAGCCTGATACCATCCATGCCAGGAGGCCCATGCCCCTGCTCCTGTCCTGCAAAACACATGTACTAAGTGCTCCATCCTCAGACAGAATGGAGGGACTGTAAAGGCTATAACCTCAAATTGAAATTGTGTTCAGAATGGCCTGTCTACATGTATGCAAGGACTGAATTGTTCAGTTTGTGTTGAGTTTTACTTGGTTAAAAAAATACAGCATCTGTGATTACACTCTGTGTGAGATCATGTGTCAGTCTGCTTGTGTTCTGAATAATGCTGATCTTGTTGACCAACTTCAGATCAATCTCCTATGGCAGGGGCCTCAAGCCTTTACTGTATATACATGTAGAAAATAGAAATGAGCAAGAGAGAGCTCCAGATTCTTGCTGTGCAAAAGGTTGCACTGTGAACCTGTTTGCAAATTATGAGACAGCGAAGAATCAACCCAGCAGCAGCAGGTGCTCACTTAGATTTGACATCAGGGAGTTCCAAAAGAAAAGGTCTTGTAGAATATCCAAGAGTACTAAAAGCTTTAATCAGACATTGTTAAACATGAGGTAATTCAAACATCCAACACAAAGTCACAGGACTAGTGACTGCTATTGCTCAGGAAAGGGTTTTTTCCTAATGTTCCAGTGCTTAATGCTTTTTATGTGCTAATTAACCTTCTGTGTTTCATCTTTCTCAGCTGATGTCAGGAAAAGTCATTGTTATTCTTATAATGGATTAGAATGGAGTAAACCATTTCTAAAAGAGTTTCTAACAACCTGGCTTTACAGTATTTATTGTGCTGTCTTAGAGTCTGCCAAAAATATTTGAATTTAATCATGGTTATTGCAAGATCTACCTTTCTCTTGTTCAGATTTTTAAATTCCTCTGAAGGTGGACTTTTCCATTGCTTAGGACTGCATGAAATTCATTCTGCTGTGCACTGTGGCCATTAATCACTTTATAGTAAAACCAGACAAATTTGAGACCCTTCTGCTGCAGAGTGGCTGGCAGTGCCACCTGAGGGAAAGGAAAATCCTTACAAAACTAATAATCACCTAGGGCAAGGGGAGTATCTGAGGAGCTACGACCCTTTACAGGAGAGAAATGCATTTTCATAGCAGGTTTTTAATATTAATGTATGAAGACAGATTACCCTTACTATCTAGCAAAACAATAGCTAATTAGATATTTGTTTCTTAATAATGATGAAAGTTAAAGTGTTAGAACATCAGGACAACTATCTGAGTATTCTGAATGACTGCTTAGAAAACAAAAAGCCCAGTTTGAATTTCCTCTTATTTGTGGTCACTGCTGGTTTTCAAGTATTGCTTCAGCAGAATCTATAGAGACACATTTTTTGTCATGCATTTATTAGAAAACGAGGAGGTAAGAATACCTATGGGTTTTGCATGTAAGTGTGAGTGATTTTGGAGCTGTTTAGATCGACATGTTCCTGCATGTTCTTATATATGTTACCCATCTAACTGAAAAATGGTTGGAATACTGCTATGAGGAATTGATATTGATTTGAGTATTCTCTTTAGCAGAACACACTACCAAAAATAAGCAGCTTAATGTGTTTTTCCTTAATAATGGTTTAAAGACTGGAAATTGGCAAGCGAAAGGAGACCTGTGGGGATATATGCAAATAGCTTTGTTTTCCCATATGTCTTGGGTGGGAGGATGGCTGCTTTCTATTTAGCTAATTCTTTATGTGTTAAAGAGATGTTGTGTTAGGGGAAAATATCTTTACTTATTTATTTATTTTAAGAAAAAAGGAGAAACTCTGGTGATAGTGATCTGAAAGAAGTATTCTAAACAGCTAATGTTTATTGCTGTTAATTACTGTGGTAATTGTATAGAAGTGGTAATGTGTGATGTTAATTTCTAGTTTATTTATTTGAGACATGTAAATGCATCTACAAGTGAGTTTTTCGTTAGAAAATCTTGTGTAGGATGTAGCTGTGTTGTCAGACACCAGACTCTGCCTACAACCTGTCTCATGGTGGTGTGTCTCTTGCAGAACTTGACCTATTCTATGGAATATCATATGTTTAAAATAAAATGAAGCCAAAACACTCCTTAAACCTAAAGACCAGAGAAACTGGCAAGATACTTTGTCCCTATCTTTGAACTTCAATTCCCAAGGAGAAGGATTTTGAATTTCAATGACAGGGAGATGACTAAATTTTGTTGGCTTTTAATGTCATCTCAGTGTTTGGTCCACTAATAATTTTGCCTTTTGGATATGTTTTTAGTAAGACCTTTTAAAAAAATGTGACAAAACTTGATTTCACTGAAATTGAAGGGAATCTTCCATATACCAGTTGAATGTCTCAGGAGATGCAGGCCCTCATGGAGAGGGATTTATAAATACTCCTACCAACTACAATTGCATGTATGTATTCTCGTCAGTCATAATAAGCCTGATCCCATGAGTCAATCAGACTTTAATGCACCTTGTTCTTATTAATTGGAGTAATTTGCACTTGGCCTTCATCAGTCAGGCTTACGTGTATGGGCCAGAACCTTCTGATTTCCACATGGTTTGCAGCAGCTCTAAATCTAAGACCAAGCAGTGTTCACATTCCTCCTTCTTTTCCACAGCTCTTCTGTCACTCTCAAATGTTCAAAATGTTCTGGTTACATTTTTTGTGTGTTTTTTTTAGATTTGTTTGCTTTTTAAAAAGTGACAAATATTTTTAACAAAGGATGGCTGAAGACCAGCCCCTAATGTTTCTTATTAAAATGTCAATAGCTGAAGCCAACCTAAAATCTAGTTGTTCATACGTTTCAAACAAACCCCGCGTGAATTATTAGTTTTAGAGAAAAGATGGTGTACCCCACTTTATCATCAGTTTTGAGAAGAAACTCTGATTGTTACTTCATAATAGCAGTTGTATTTGTTAGCATTTCTGTTGGAGAAGGCTCTTCCTCCTCTCTTTGACACCTTGACCCCAAGGGCTTAATGAGGCAAGAGGTTTTTGAAGCAGTGGGGTTTTTCTTCCAAACCACAAGCTTTAGGTAGTGCTTCACTGTACTCACTGGCAGTTTTGTTCTCCTCGTATTACAGGTGAGGAAGTTAGATTAGTATTTATTAAGTTTGAAGTGGCTTCTGTGTTCATTTGTGGTTCATCTGACAGCCCTACACTTTGCAGTTAGTATTTCTATTTAAGGTACAGGCTTTGTCTCTCTACTTGCTTCACACAACAATGGGGAAATGGAGCCACCCCTATTAGAAATAATTGGCAAAAAGCCATAACTACTGCCACACTATGCAGTGAGGCTTATATCACTTTATTTGCTGAGGCTGCATGTCAGAGCCTTCAAAATGATTTGCCTTTTTCCCTTTGTGATCACACCTTGCTTCTGAGGCTTCACTGAAATGCAAGTCTTGTGGACTGTGTTACTGTGGTTCTGTTCTTCCACTTGTGAGCTTTCCCTCATGATGTGAGAAGCTGCGGAGTCACTTGGGCAACATTAATCAGGGGGCTAATCAGGTTGTCTTCCTTTCCCTGCAGTCCTCACAATTAGGGACATAGCTGCTGCCTGTACTGTGGCACTAGCAAAGCAGAGCCAGCTTTTTGAGAGAGTGCTGTTGGTTTTGCAAGCCTGTCCTTACGGCCAGCCACCTGTTGCTGAGACTAATTAGGAATGTTTGAGGGACTAGTCAAGAAGAGGAGAAAAATGGAGTAAACCCATATGCACACAACACCCATGAACACATGTGCTTAGAAAATAGTGCATTTTTTGTGTTTGTATTCACGTCCTCATGTTGCATATAAGTGTGTCATACATATCTACATTATTTATTGCTCTGTATATGTGTGTGCATATGTACATACAAACGTGTGCAAATGAAGAGAAAAGACAATCTGTGCTTCTGTTGATGGATGTCAGCTACCTGGAATCTGTAATTAGAAATTAAACTTTAAATACAGAGGTAGCATAAATACAAAAGACCTTGAGGAAGTAAGAGTTCGGTTTGGTAGCATTTAGAGGTATAAAAAAAGGTGATTCTTCTGGAAAAAAAAATGTAACTTTCTTGTTTGGTTTTGTTTGTTTGCAAATCAACATCTAGCTTTTCAGGCTCCCAGATACGTCAGTTTTGAGAAGTTGGAGGGTAGGAACTAATGTGTGGTATTCAGGCTTTGAGGAACTTGCCTTCATTGAAACTGTATGATTTCTTGTGCCAGTTCCTTTGCACGCAGCACAGATGTGAACTACATATATCATCTTTGCAAGTGCACATGTAAAAAGCCAACACAGAAGCCCCTGGTAATGAGTAGTGCCGACTATTGTTAGAACTATAAAGGTTTTCAAGTTAGAACTTTGTTTCCAGGTAGCCTTGGTAGCTTCCTTTACTATTTTGCTTTTCAGATTTAATTTGCTGTGTTTAGTTTGTCCTGAAAGTGAGTTATTTTGTCAAGGTCAGGCTATGTAGGTTCTGTGATGTTGATTTGCGAACATAAAGTATTTAGCAAACCCAGAAGAGTTTGTGTTTTTAAGTACTGTGGGTTGACTATCTTGTAGTATTTTCTTTTATTCTCACTTTTCCTTCTCTTTCTCTGGTGTATCAGTTGGAAAATCTGAGATTTCTATCATACAACACAATGTATACCAAGCACTCCGCTGTCAGGGGCTTCCCATGGTAAGACAGCCTTGGTACTGCTGCCTTCACCACACACTGGGTGTACCAAGTGTCTTCTCCCTGACATCTCCTAGTTCAGTCAATACTTGATTATCAGCACGTGACACAAAATGGGAAGCACGAGGAAGTCCATGTTACCTGAGTTAACATTCATTCTTAGGCTTTGCTGAAAGCTTCTGAGAACTTAGCCTGGTAGATGAGGCATTGGAAGTTGGCTCCGTGCTTATTATAATTGAAGTCAGACAGGCTGATAAATATTGGAAATGGTTGGCTGTAAATCCTGATGATAGTCAAGGTAAAATATGTTGTATTACATGATACTGAAGTAAAATTAACTGAAGGACTTGTCTCAAGGGCAAATTCAACTTCTTTTTAAAGATTAACGTATCTCCTATGCTAAATTAAAAGATAAAAATTAAATGTTATGTTAAGATGTTTGAAATTGTGAGGTAGTAGAATATTTTAGTGTGAATTTAATCATGCTTTGAAGGACTTCAACCTGAATGTCCATGTTAGAATAACGGGTGCTCAGGTGTGACCATGAAGAGACACTGTCTTGCTGTGCTGGTCTTCCTGTTTAAACAGTTTTGTTTACTGTTGAAAGTTCAGCACAAGTGATAATAAAGCCCTTTACAATTTTCTTTCTGTCAGATGTAGTGTTTGATATCTCTATTAAGGCAGTTGACAAAAGGTGTACAGTCTTGAAGAGATGTAAGTGTAATACAGCAGAGTGAAGCTTTCTATTCTAGCTCCCACTCCCCGAGACATTTTGATAATTGAGAATGTGTTTCTGCTATCCAGTGTGTATTAAAAGGGCAATAATTGCAGGATCTTGGGCCTATTACACAATAATAATTTTGAGTTCCCATTGTATTGGTCTTTGTTTCATTGTACCCAGATGCTTATATGACGAACATTATGAGTGGAAGGTAATTCCGCCTTAGGTAATACTCTTTTTCTTTAATGTCCTTGTATATTGATGATTGAAAGTTTAATATGTTTACACAGAGAGGTTTCCTGCATAAAAGTGATTATGTTTTCTTTTGAAAGCGGGGCATGTATAGGTAGCAAATGTTTAATCAATCTTCCTATTTTCTTCTCATGATTGAAGATTTTATTTTTTTTTTTAATGGAAGATATCTCTCAGTGAAAGGGGGGAAGAAAGAACAGCAGGATAGCAGGGTTATTATTTTTGTGTACATGGATTTTAAGAGTGTATCAGGGTAAGAATTGTTTCATAGCACTCCAAAGGATAATTTATTTATTAGAATCTTTTGAACAACATTACATCTGGACAGTGGGGGATGCATTGGTCCCTTGGGAATGAAAGATGTGATGCCACTGCTGACAGCACTCTGCTTCATGCTGCACTGCTGGAAGAAGAGTTAGACACCGGGACAGGCTTGGGATTGGGCAGTGTCAGAAGGCTCCAAAAGGAGTGTTGGGAAACCAAAGCGGTAGCAACCATGGAAAAGTGAGTCTAGATCTTGGGAAAAAAATGATCTATTTCCCGCAGCTCTTCTCTCCTTTGTCACAGATCATTATGAATTACACAGATTCAATGCAGACTAACAGCACAAATGGATCTGGTCTGCCTTCCAGTTTCACAGTGGTAGCCGTGGCTGAGTTTGGGTATTTGTATGGGATAGGTCTCTACATCCAGTAATAGTATCTTGCAGGTTAGGGCTGATGAGAAAACAGCTACCATGTATTGCAGAATGACTGAGATCTGGATCATTTTAGCAAAGTGTTCTGAAAACTTGATATATTTCTTTCACAAAATGAGAAATAGTTTTTCTTAGTAATTCCTGTCCACCAGAAATACAGGGACACGGCTATTTCAGATATTAGCAAGGAGATGAAACTCCAGAAATGCTATTTTTGTTGTGACAAGGCAGGGCAGCTACGGATAAACACTTGGGTCAGCTGGGCCTTTTTGGTCCATGGAAGAAAATAATTTAATACCTTGATCATGAGTTCGAAATATAAAACTGCTTTTATTTTACTTAATTTTTAATTTATTTTGGGACATTTTGAATTACTTTTGTTGGTGTGTTCAATAAAGTGTTTCAGTAGATGTAGTTTTCACCTTTAGAGGTAAATATTATTCCTCTTGCACATGTCTCTTTCTGAAAACACTTAGGAGAAAAGGGCCAAATATTTTTAAATGCAGATTTTTTTTTTTATGTTGACCTTCCCAGAACAGTAATGATTAGTGGTGTTTTGAAGGCAGACTTCTCATTTTATCTCTAGAGCTTTTCTGTGTTTTTAAATACCTTAAATTGAAAAGTAAATAGAAAATGTTTACTCCTATCTCTGCAATTATTTCTCCCTCGTTTTCTGTTTGTTGACGGGCAGGAACGTTGTATTTCATTACTGCAGAGCTTCAGTCAGCACGTTGATCTTTATATTAAACAGGGACTTAGTGCAAACTTTACCAACATTTGACATCTTTTCCCTTGCTTTTTTCTTTTTAACCCTTGTATTTATTGAAGAGCCCTTTCAATAAATATATCAAGCCCTACAGCCTTATTCTATTTTGCATATTCTATGCTACTAATAAAACGGAAATTATCTCCAGCCTTAGAAACACAACACTGTGGATGAACTTTCTAGAGAACTTGGTTTAGCTAGACTTCTACATCAAGAGCTCATTTTTTTTACTCTTTCCTTTCTACAGATTTGTCTGTATTTCTGCCCAGTTTGCAATATTTGCTATTTAAAGAAAAAAAAAAGAAAAAGAAAATGTGTTTTCTTTGTATGATTTCAAGTTTTTGTTTCCAGTTTACACATTCCAATTTAAATTGTCTGAATCAGCAATTAGTATTGACTAAACATTAGCAAAAAGTGTTGACTACAAAGGATTGTTTATTTTATGCCTTGTTTTCCAGTTTTTAAAAGCATTTTATAATTGCTTTTGTTCAGAAATGTTTCCAGTTGTTCCATGTCTTTATAGAATCAATTCTTTTGTTTTTTACTTTTTTGGTTAATTTTAAATTCTGTTGAAGTTAGGTAGCCACGTAGATGTCTTGTAAAAGTAAGTTTGAGGAATGTTTGATTATTTATGTGAACATGCATATGCATGTCAATGTATTTATAAGGAGCATGATTTCACATGTATGTTAAACTCTTTCTCATATTTTTATATTTATCAGAAAGTACAGATCTTTATAGACTATAAGGAAAAGTTTGGATGGTACCTGATTTTTCTGTGGTTGTTCAGTTTGTTTGGTCTGAGGAAAGCAATAATTACTCTGATAAGAGCAGCTTCAAAAGTATTCTGAGGTTTTGGGAAGGATTTATCTATCCATATCTTCAATACAGAAGCCAAAGCTTGGGACCGTGTGCTTATGCCTACAACAGAGCCCTTGCCTGAGGCTCCCAGCCACCTGCCCATCGGTCTCTGCTGTTGACCTGTTGTTGATGAGATCGTTCAGCAGTGCGTTCCTTGGCAGTTCTTAGATTACAGCGTAGAGAGACATAACGTATTTCCAGAGAGAGAATGAAAGATCAGCTAGTATTTTCTCTCTCTAGGGGGTCAGTTCTAGAGGGTCAGCATGCTACTGCCTTTCCTCTTGAAACCAATGTGTGTTTCATGTATCGTCTGCCACATCAGCTCAGATCAGGTTTGCACAGTTGTTTTTCACCCTGTCAACTTGCACCATGTTCTGCTTCAAACTGATGTTATGTAGCATCATGGGTCTTAACATGGCCTGACATAACAGAAATTCAAATTCAGTTAGAAGCAGCCTGTGTGGGGTCTATGGTGCCACTCAACAAGCCAATGAGCTTTTGGCTTCGTGGCCTGCTTTGCTCACATAGTAAACTCCGTAAGTTGGGCTTGAAAATGGATGCTCTTGTTTCTGGTTTCATCCCCTGCAATAATTTACCAAGATATGAAAATACAGTCAAAGACCTGCTGGATTTGAAAACAGTTGGAAACTTTCTCCAATTACCTCTGTGAAAGTAATCAAGTATAATCAGCAAAAGCTCAGTATTGGTATATTAAACTGCAATAATGTCTACTCCCTTTATTGTGATCACTTCAGTATTAAAACCAAACAAAATCCCCAAACATGGTAAGCTTAGATGAAGTAGTAGAGTAAGTATGTAATGGTATTGAAAAGGGTGGGCCAAAGAGCTGCCTGTGGATGTTACCTGTACTATGAGATAAAATTATATCAATAGGATTGTGTTCTTTGAAGTCTCTAGTTCCTTAAAACTGTTTGGAACTGAGTTCTTGGCTAAGTTGCTAGTTAGCAAAGGGAAACCTTTAATAAAAAAAAAATAGATAGCACTAATGTGAGAACAGTCAGCAGAATATAACATTGTAAGAATCCTTGTAACGGATTGGGTTTTGGCTGTACCACTTCTTGTGTTATCTTCTACAATGTGCCTATCCTACCTTTTGAGCATTGACATTCACTGTCAAAACTAGTCTGCTGGTACTGTGAAAAATTAATCAAATCAGAGTTGATTTCTAGCAATAATGTAGTACAAATACTTTTAATAATTCTGTGGAGCCTCTATGAGTGTTGTGATTTCTTCACTGAGGTGAGGTGCTTTATGAGTTACATTATCTAAGAAAAGCCCCAGGAAATACCAACCTTTCATTCTGTATGTGTGTGTGTATATATATATATGTATATATATATTTATTTATTTATTTATTTTCAAATAAGACTCTGGACCTGAATATGGAGATGCAATGCTGAAGTGATATTGTTTTGGAGTGATATGACACCAATAGAATTCTTTAATTTTCATGCTTACACATCAGGGGACTTTGAGAGAAGACACAGAATCACAGAATGGTTTGTGTTGGAAGGGACCTTAAAGATTGCCTGCTTCCATCCCCCTTGCTGTGGGCAGGAACACCTCCCACTAGACCAGGTTGCTCAGAGCTCCATCCAACCTGGCCTCGAACACTGCCAAGGATGGGGCACCCGCAACTTCTCTGGGCGACACATTCCAGTGCCTTGCCATGATCACAGTAAAGAATTATTTCCTAATATCTAACCTAAACCTACTCTCAGTTTGAAGCCATTCCCTCTTGTCCTGTCACTACGTGCTCTTGTAAGTAGTCTCTCTACATGCAGGAGAACTTTTACTTAGGAAGTGATTTGTGATCATTTTTTTCTGAAGAATATTTTGACTGATTTTCCTCAACGAAAGGTGTGGTTTCTTATGTGCAATCTAAGGGAACTTGGCATCACTGAAACGTGATGGCCTTTTAGACTGGAGTACGGAGCGAAGGGTAGAAAGGGGGAAAGGTCCTAGAGGAAATATAAAAAATAAGCTTGGCCCTCTTTCCTGCTTAGGATGCTGGAGAAAATGGAGTAAACCTGGGGTTTTATGCAAAGATAGTTTTTTACTATAGGCTGCCCAAAAACTATTTTATTGGAATATGTGTGGTTTAACATGGTAATTACTAGTCATTTGCTGAGACTGATTATACTGTAAAGGAGCAGTCTAAAGGCCCAAGGAGAAATAAATGAGTCAGAAGGAAAAAGCTGTCATCCACCCATGCATTCACTAGAAATAGAGAAAATTTTTACACAATAACAGGTACAATTGTGGGTTAAGGAACCAGAAGCCAAGGCGCTGTCAGCCTGAAAGGCAGCAGGAGAACATGCTGTGAAGAACTACTCCTGGCAAATTGGTCTCTGTCTCCATCTTAATAAAGCCATGGGTGAGCTGAAGACCCCTACAGAAATGAGACTGAGCATTAAAATCGGTTGATGATCAGATAATTTTAATTTTGTTATTATATGTATTTTTAAAACCCACTAGATGAACTCGTTTGATTTGCTAACTTAGGTGTAATACAGCTTTTTGAATGGCTGGAAAAGGCTCTAGAACATTTCTAGAAATACACTTTGGAGTAGGGGTTTTTTTTTTGTACTTCAACTTTTGAAGGCATGTCCAATTTTTTTCGTATTAGCTCAGATACCAAGATCAAAAAGCTTATGTGATCTTAGTGCCCTGCTTCTTTACCATGGTTTTCTCAGGCAGTCTTGGTCACAGCATAATCAGTATTAGAGTTTATTACTTGAAAGCTGATTTACATATGACTGTGGAAGCTACAGCCCCACCTTTAACTGCAGTGCAGGCAAACTAAGATATAACCACTACAGATCCAGCTGCTTATTGTTATTCAGTCACACAGCATTCCTGTAAGGGGAAAGTAGATCTGCTAAGTTTGTTTTAGCCACTTTCCAACTACCAGAATTGCTTTCTGTCACTTGCTTTGTGTGAGAAAGAAACTTCCCAACAATGTTCTCACTGACTAACTTTGGAAGTTCCAACCAACATCCAGAAAATGCTTGAAATGTAAGACAGAGAAGTTGGTCCCATGTGCGAATATTTATCTGTGAAAGCAAAGTTCAAGGCACAGAACTTTCTCAGGCTAGAAGATATTTATCAGAATAAATCTTTAAATCTCAAAGCTGCTAAATAAGATGGTGTCTAATGGAGAAGTCTGGGAAGAGATATTTAAGCAGTGCAATGCTCTTCTCTTCAGTGAATGAACTTCAGCTGTCCAAGATTTGTAAAATAGAATGGAGCCTTAAAGGTTTCAGTGGGAAAAATTATTCCTGAAGTTAATGTGTGAGATGTTTTTCTTAATGCTTGATAGATGAGTTTTGTTCCAGCTGGCATTATTAGTTGAGTAAAATAAGCCATTTTCCTCAATTCTCAAAAAATCCCAGTTCAGAACTAGAATTTAAATTGGTGTGTTAGTGTGAGATTTTGATTTAATCCCACATTATGTGATGGAAGCAGCTCTTTGCCTAAGTCACTTCAAGAAATGATAGGAAAAAGACTCAATGTATACATTGTTATGTAATATAATTCTTAAAAATTGGCCTGAGTTTGAATATGGCAGTTTTGAGTAGCCATCAGCTAAGATCACTGATAAAACTAATTAAATTCTCCTTTCACAGATGTGAAATTAAATTGATTCCCAATAGCGGCAAAAGCGTCAGGACAGAATTGGAACTATTTTCTCTTTTTTGTGGCTCTCATTGCTCATTTTTTAGACTTTAGTTCCTAAATTTGTCAGGTGGAGGAGAATGGCTTATGTTGCAGGGAGCTTTAGGCATTACAAAAACAGTCAAAAACATGCAGATCTTGTCACTGGAATCAGTAAGGAAGAAACATCATCCAGTTTCTGTGTCTTCAGTGATCATATATGCTCCAGTACAGTAAGGGTCCAGTCTTGGAACCTATATTCTTGACTGTGAGGTGTGTGTACATTAATGATCACTTAAACATACTTTCACAGACAAAGAAGGGGAGGGAGTCAATCAAACGTTAGGGGAAAGATGTTTGTGATTCAAGGATGATGCTCCACCAGTGTGGAAATTAATGCTTAGGAAAGAACACTGGCATCATTTTTTTAAAATTGAATTAAGTTTTGCTCTCTCTGTTGGCCTGGAGGAAGAAAAAGGTACTGCCTTTCCTTTTGGTCTCTATAAGAAACTATAAGAGTAGAAGAACATAAAAATGCCTGTCTCAGCAACCTGTTTGAGATATCTCTGTGGTCTGGTTCTTTGTTTCATCTTGTTTGTCCATTCAGCTTCCATCCGTCATTCTCTGGGTGCTCCTTCATGCTGGGTCTGCCAAATGTGCAGAAACTCACATTATTCTTTTTGAATGCAGAAGATGCAGATGCACAGGAGAACTTCTTATCAGAAGAAAAAAGAGGATGAGCCTGGACCATTCTTTGTCACAACAGTTTGAAGAATGTAGAAAGTCTGAAACCCTCTGGGGTTTTTTTTTGTTTGTTTGTTTGTTTGCTAATTTTTGGTGGGTTTTTTGTTTGTTTGGTATTTTGGTTTGGTTGGTTTTTTGTTCGTTTTTGGTTTGTTTGCTTGTAAAGTCAGGAATGAAGAGCCCCTTTTAATATTACACGTTTGGCTGGAAGCTGACTTTCAAATTGAAGTCCTGTAATGTTTTCTGGTTTTACTTTTCATGAAAAGAGAATATAACCTGTTTTACTATGTCCTCTCCAGCAAACCTCAAAATGCCACAAGCCCCATGTACCTTCCATTGCGAAGGTTGCAAAGCCTGAATTTCTTCATCACCTGTGTTCTGTGTTCTCCTTTTAACTCTCACATTAAAAAAGATTATTGGCTACATTTATTGCACACTTCTACCCACAGATATTTAGATCTGTATTTTCAACTCAAAGGTTAAGTGCCAGGTTTTACAGTTGTGATAGCTTGGATAGAATGCTAATCAGCAGGTCTAGAAGCTCCATGAAGGGTTTCTTACAGTACACTGGAGGACTTCTTATTGTGAATAGCCTTTCCTTGAAAATATTAGTTATGAGGAAGGCATTTTCTACTTTGTTACAATCACCTTCCACTTCCTAGAGAGCATACAGACAATTTCAGAGTTACTTTCTTCGTAGCACACGTGTCACAGAAATATTGATGCTGATTTGGGTGTCCAAGCGAGACATTTGCAACCTGGAGTGTATTGCACTCTAATATCCATAAAAGTTCTTGGTATTTAAAAGAATCCCTTCAGCCAAAGATCTCACAAGTGTCCATACTTGCGGATTAATATGGCTGTGACTTTTACTCCTGAAAGTGAGCTTTGTCCAGAGAGAAATCACTTGTGGAACTGGGGACATCGCATTTATTACCATGTCCTTTTGTTGTGTAATTCTTCCTCCTCTTTCTTTTCCAAAATGTGTTCAGATGTAGCTGTTCCTAACTGCCTGTTTTGATTCATATGTTGTGTGTATCTGTGATACCTAAATATTCATCCAAGGCACATTTTTATTGTGTTTATACAGTGGGAGCACCTTTTTATATCCAACCAGACAGAGTTGCTTCTTGGGTGAATGTGGAAATGTAAGTTTTGTGAGGATTTGTAATGATACTGCTGACTTGCAATCTCTCCAGCCACAGAGCGGTTTTCTATTTTTTTTTTTTTAAAAAGGAATCTTTCAGGTCAATCTTTTCTGACAATCCCTGTCATTCTCTCTTTGGAAAACTGTTCTTATTGTCCTTTAAAAATATAGGATGCACTAGTAGAGTAATTCCCATTGTAATTATTGACAACCTCTGAAGCCATCTCTAATCAAGACACAATAAGGAAGTCAAACTGTGAGGAGACTGGATGAAGTATCTTTCAGTGGATTACATGAAAAAATAAGGAAGGTTAACTTCAATATGTAATTAAAAGCTATGAATACTCCTTAATAAGACTAGGATAGACACACGAAAACCCAGCACTCCCAAAAGACTGGATATTTCATTGCCTTCACCAAAACTCTGGGGCTGTTAACAATTTTAAGAAGAAGCCCCAAAGACTAAGTTTTCAATTTTGTTTATATATTTCTTAAGTGACTGGTGCGTACCACAGATAGGCCTTGAAGAGACCTTGGGAAGATTAGCATTGACTTTCCACTGAATGGATAATTATACTACAGTATCACATCTGAATTCATATAGAGTGGGTGGGCTTTTAGGTGTCTGTGACAAAGAGCTAATGTAATAGCTCCAGGCAGAACGCTTTGTAATTGAATGCAGGAGGGTTCAGATGTACTGCAGACCACTAATATACGTCCAACTTCTCTGCTACCTCTCCTGGGCAATGAGGTGGAAATTAAGAGAGATCATTCTGAGAAGTCAGTTGCTAAACCGTCTTTGTTTATTGAAGACTTTGTTTCAGCTGTTGCTTGCCTTTTTTTTTGTTTTTTGTTTGTTTAGTTTGATTTGTTTTGTATGATGGAGATTGTAAACTTCTAAGAGTGGCTACTCTCTTTCTTATCTCTTTCCCCATCTGTTCTTCCTCTCTTTAATTGTTGACATAATTTGAATTTAGTTGGTTCTTTTTTTTTATTTGTAGAGAGATGTTTAGATATCAATGGTTTTTTAGGAGCCATCTCTGAAAGAAAGACTTACAAGAGACTGTGCAGGTAGAAGATCAAATCCCAAGTGCGTTGCTGTAAAATGGAATGTGTCTGGCACAGATAGATTCATGTACCTGATTTCTTCACACTGCTATCATGCTTCTGCCCGCAAGGAGGGAAACAGTGTTTTGATCCAAGTGCACTGAGACAAAGAGGCAGGATGTGTGAAGCAGGACAGAATGTACAGAGCAGCTGGCTCAATTAATTCCAAAGATGATGGGGAATTTTTTCAGTGGCTTCCTTTATACTATTCTGCAAATGGTTGGAAATGTTCTTGTGCTTTGACTTTCTGAGCAAAGCAAGTTCTTATGCTGTTTTCCGTCTCAAGAATATTAGAGCAGGTGATTAGAACCTTTACAGTATTCTGTTGATTTGAATTCCAGTTGGGAATACAGTGGTGGTACTGTAATGGAGTTCAGCATCTCTGACCTCTCCCTACAGGCAATACTTTATGGGAAGGAGCAGTTTTTGATTTGTGGGCAAAGGAAACCTCCACTGATTTGGCTTATAAAGAATCCCATACAGAAACAAGGAGAAATTTTTCTGGACAGTCATGACAGGTGCCTGCACTGTGGTTTGTTTTCTCTGACAAATTATTAATCTTCTTTAAGCACAGCTCCAGCAAAGAACCGTGTCTGTTCTCTCCTGGTGAGAGGACATGCAGCTAGCTATCAAACTGATTCTGATTCTACTTTGCCAGTGTCAGAAAGCAAAACTCCTATTGACTTGATTTAAAAAAACCCAAACCAAAACAAACCACAAAACCAACCACCAGAACAACAAATGGTTGGTATCTCATACTGCTCCTTTCCTTCTTTGTCTCTTTAGACCCCATGACACTGTTTGACTGTTTTTCTTCTGAAGAAAGTGATTTATTCTCAGTGTTTATTATTACTTTTCTTTAGAAACAAAAAGGAGACAGGCAGTAAATAGCCTTTTTGCTGATGACAATCTGATCTTCTTGTGTGCTGCCATAAATGGGCTTAAATGATGTAATACCATTCAGGAGCTTTTGTCACAAGGGTTTAGATAAGATTTCTCATTACCTATAATAGTATCAAGGTAGTTAAATTTTGTTTTTTAAATTTTTAACTTTAGCTTGGCCAGATATCTCTCTGCTAGTTTTTAGCCCATATATGAAGCAAGTATCTTCCATTGACTGACAAAGTGATAAAGCAATGGCACCTATTCTCAAAGCTTGTTGCATTAAGATATTCTTAATCTAGATTTAAAAATTATTAGTCTAAATAACTCTTGGTCTTCAAGTGAGAATAGAACTCCTGTCTTCCAAACCTGATAAAGCACTCCAAAAGGAAGTCTGTAGCCCTGTAAAATTTGGAAACAAATGGAAAAATATGTTTTCCTTTGCTATTGCTAAAATATAAAGACCAAATTGAAGGAGTGCTATTGGAAGACAAATTAAGCAGCACAGCAGAGGTATTATGCAAAGAAAGAAAGGTCTTGTCAATAAAAGACTGTGCAGTGAATAAGTCTTTGCTTCCTTTTTGGTGCATACCTTGGCAAGTCCTAAAGGAGCATGATAGAGAAGTGTGCAAATATATACTAAGATCAGCTTTCATGGGAATGGGATTAACCTTTAAGAATTCTTTATATCTAACCGCTTTAAAAAAAAATTTATCACAATGTGAAATAATAATTCAATTTTACCAGAATATAACCTATTTATTTCTTCAGCGTTTGGGGTGTTTACCTTGGACATGAACTTTGCATTTAGTGGGCTTTGCAGTGGTTAAAGCGCTATGATTGCTTTTAGGGGCATGGATGGTAAATGTCTATTGTCCCTGAGATTAAGGTGATGGAAAAGAGCAAATAATTATCTTTCTTTTCATAAGGTTTACTCTAAGGTCTTAGTGCCTAAACTAGCTACTGTGCAAGTTTTTTCTTTCTGGTTTTTGCAGACGTTTGATTTCCCTGTATTTTACTTTTTTTACAAACTTATATGAGTGGGTTGATGGAGAAGAGAGACTCTCTAACTGCATATAAGGACAGTTTATGGACTAATATTTTTCAATTTTTTTTTTTTTAAGCCAAGAATTAATCTAACTATTGCCCCAAAAGGATGGGACGATGTCGTGAGTGCAAAATCATCAGAAAACACGAAGGCAAGTAACTAGAGCAGGAAGCCATATCCAGGGCTGTCAGTGTCTGGTTTAAAAAATTATTTGACTACCGCAGCTTCAGAGCCAAAAGACAGTAGTTTGCATTCTGTCTTGCAAGATATATTGCCACAAATAGAAAAGTAGGCTTGAGTGTCATTGGCATAACTGTGATACAATTACAGTGATAAATTACAGACATGAAAAATCACTGAGAAATGCCAAGAAGTTTTAGTTACCATTTTTAATGCCTGTAATTTTTTTTCAGCCTTGGTGATTACTAACATGAGATTACAATATAATATAATTTGGAGGATATTGCACATGTTTGCAAAATGTGTTAACAGTGAATCCAGTGTTTATTGAAGTTAGGAACTGGCGCTTGAACTTGCTTGTATGTTAGCATCAGCCTATCTCATATTTTAGCATTAGATTTCTTTGAAAATCAACAACCGGTGTACTTTTGTAACAGAAACAAAGAACAGAAGGAACCTACCCTGTTCCTTTCTACTTCCAGTATAAATTAGAATTTGCATTGATTTCTTTGGGGATGGGGTGGCTGCAGCTGCTGGTAGCCATTCCTTTATTCCTTCAGGCTTAGCTGTCAGATTGCCTCCTTCACCCTTTTCAACACCTTCCTCCTTCATTACTCTGCTTAGAAAAGATGCTTTAACACAAACCTTGAAGGGTGGTATGTACAAGTGAATATAACGTCCCTTCATGGAGGGATTTGCAGACATGGCACTGAAAATATTTGTAGGGCTTTTTCCATCTCCTCCTCCACTGTGATTAACCATAATTTAAGGAAAATCTTGCATGTCATGCATATTTTACTCTTTGATTAGAAAAAAAACTAGAATGTTTTGTAGTACTGTGTTGATAAGACATCAGGTTAAAAATATTTTGCTGAAAATAAAGGTAATTTAATAAAACAATGGATTGGGGTTTTATTCTTGAGTCTTCTGTTGACCTGCTGCCAACTTTTCTCTGTCTTGTCATGCTTTGACTTTTCTGCCTGACTTTATTTTCAGATATTCTGGAGTCTCTTGAGTAGGAGCTTGATATCAGCATTTGGGAAATAAAAATCTTTTGTAATCAGTTAATTTGCCTTTTATGTTTCAGATCTCTGTAGCTTTCATGTTGTTTATTTAAAAAGAAAATAAATATACAAACTGAAAGCAGACCAAATACTTCAGTATCCAGCTCCTGCTTTTTTTTGACCAGCTTCCTTATCTGAAAGAATTTCAGTTTTTCAGTATGGGTGTTGTGCTTAAGTGTGGAAATAATAGCTCTTTCTTATTTGCTTGAATGCACATGATTTAGATACCTGGGCTTTAGTGACAGTAGAAGCTTGAAATCCAAATAATTTGCCACCTATATTGTGATTAAATAGAGAAAGTCTCCTGCTCCATCAAGATTGAATTCTTGTCCGGATTGCACAATTTCTTTATGAACATAGTAGTGCAGATTAATAATTTATAAATTTTTAAAAAAAGCAAAACCAAAAGCAAAGAAACAAAATCAACCTTTTCCCCAGTTCTTCCCAAATATTGCTCTAAAACTAGTGTTTTTGTGGTTGTCAGGGAAGAGGTTGAGTACATATATTCAGTATTTCTTCACACTAAACTGCCGTCATCAGATGGTGTAGACAAAGTAGAAGTTGACTTTCTAAGTTATCATACTTCTCTCAGATGTTTATAACTTCCTTAGATCAGTTTTTAGAGAGCATATTGGTCATAATAAGGTAAAAGATGAATTAGTATCTATTTGAACAAAATAGGTTTTTCTACATAAACATGAAAATATTTCTGAAGTGCTTCAGTAACCCTCTACTCCCGCCCTGTTATTCAGTTAAAGCAAGATAAAACTACTGTGTGAGCTTAAGAATGTGCAGATATATCAAGCAAAAGATGTGTCCTTGTGGGTTCCATCTTTTCATAAACTGGAATGGCAACAACAAGCCTTGGTCAGCTCAGCAGAGGGAGTGTGAAGCTGGAAATTAGAGATGATCAGCATCCCAAAATGTCAGTGTCTTGCACTGTGCTCTTGGAGATGTTGCGTGTGTCAAGTGTATCACGCTAGCTCTTCATATTTTCAGCTTGATCTTGCAATTTGTGAAGGGCACTCAACGTTTTGCTGACTGCATGTGATGTCTTTAGTATCTACTGTGTGTATTGGATGGGCTTTTAAAGATAATACTGTTTATTTCTTGGCCTGTGAACTGTGTTTTGAAGAAAGTCTTACAAAAGCCATATTCCTAGGGATTTTTTCCTCTTTTTTTTACTGTGTGAAAGGAGCATACCTTCAAGAGAGACACTAAAATCCTAAGGTGAAGTTACCATGTTACTAGTAGTACTTGTTGGACTTCTAATAGTTTTGTCAGTATCCTTTTTTTTATTACTTTAATTTGCTCCATTTCCCACAATTCCTTTTTGCATATTTACTTAACCTTTTTTTTTCTGTGTCTTCAAAATTTTTCTCTGGCAATATGAGAAGATTAATAGGGACTGATAAATTGAAAGAAGTATCTTAGCAGTGAAAAGAGGAGCCAAAAGAATAGGATGCTCAGATTGTTGTGTCTGCCTGAACAGTGCAGGGAGGGACTTTAAAGGTAATATGTTGGCATTGAATCCCCATCAGATTTGCTTGTAACTTTACTTTCATGATGCAAATTAAATTCATGACTTCTTTCACCTTGGCCAGTGCAGTAGAGAGCTGAGCTACCCCAAGCAGATTGAAAAACGTCCTAGGCTTTAGTCTTTTGCTTTAAAGTGAGTATTTGCAGTGAAATCTGGCATGATGATTTTCTGGCATGCTCAGATATTAACTGCTCTGATGAGGTTTTCACCAAATGTGTTTTAACTTCTGGTTTTCACTCATGTAGTGACTGCTGCAAGGATATGACCTTATCCAGAGAACTCACTTGCATAATCAGTCTCTTCAATTATTAGGCCTTCATGTGGGGAGGAACATTATTAGTTAGCTGTTTTCTCAGTGGGAACACAAGAAGGCAGTTAGAAAATCTTGAATGCTCTTTCTATCATCTTTGCTTTCTCTTGCAGTCTTCTCCCACTAACCCTTATAGCAAAATCTGGCTTCTAAGTTCCCAACTTTTGGTAATATTTGGAACTCTCTGGACAGGCAGAGATTTTGGGAAACTGTTGAGACCTGGGTGGTGGCAGAAGTCAAGTGGCTACAGCCTGCCTTGAAACAGTCACGCATCTTCCGAGGACTCAGTTTCTAAATTCCAATTCTGGTTGATGACACAGTGTTGGAAAACCTCAAGCTGCTTTCTTGGCAATTCCCATCTGTGCGATGGGACTGAGACAAAGGGCTCTTGTACAGAACAGTACTGTGAGAGCACACAGGTAGGGCTTCTGCAAGGGACTTTGAATTTGCTGATAAGGCAGGTTCTAAACATCTGTTTCATTATGTATGTCATTTCAAATAAATTATTTATTGAGCTAATTTTTTTCTTGTATGCTGCTCTTGTCAGTATGGTAAATTCTTTAGAAAATTATTGTATTTCAATTTGGTGCTACTTGCCTGACCATCATTTGTGCTGTACTAGCAGAATGTCTTCGAGAGAAAATGCATTTATATTGGGGTTTTGCTTTACTGGACATGCTTTCCTAGACTCCAAGTAATATTTCCCTTAAATTCTTCGTTAAGTCTTTCAACAATTTAAGTAAGATATCTAAAGAACTTCTGTCACACTATGGCCATGATATTCAATGAAGAAAAGTCTTCTCTGTGAGTAAGGATATAAATGTTGTTTCATTGCTTATTGCCTAATTTTTGACATGCCAATGTTGGACTCAGAAGCTCCAAACACAAGTAGCAGTGGTAATGTGGAAAACCAGCACCCGTGGCTGTCTTGGGAGTTCTGTGTGTTGAAATGAACTCAAATGATGCCATTGTCCATTTAAAATGCAAGACTATTGTTGCATGTTAACTGTTTTGTTCCCAGGTCTTGTCCTTTGTCTTATGTTTGAGTAAATGGGTGTTGTATATCTAACTAAATGTGCAGTTCTTTAAATCTCAGTTGCACAGTCAGTGTTTGTATATTCCTGCCAGTATATATTTTTTTCTAGCTTTGTTTTCTTACCTTTGTTAGGCAAAACATCATGTGAGAAATCTTAGTGTAAAAAAGGGAGAAATATTAATATTGACTCATACAGTAGCTGTAGTGTAACTTCACAAGAGATATATATTCCACCATAAATTTAAACTCACATAAACTGTGAAACATGAAATGTTCTGAGGCAACTTTCAATGCTAGTAATAGCTACTTTATTGCTATTTTGTGTGCTTGAAGTCTCTGCCACTGAGTTATGTCTTTGTATCTTAAATATAAATTTTCTGTCATGAAAACTGTAATCATGGGTGCAATGGATTCTCAGGCAAAATAAGCAAACTTGGATTGAAAAAATCCACTGTTAAAAGAATACCTGCTAATTTTGAAAATACAGAAGGTCTAAATCTGTCTTTTGGGAACTTGTATTTGATTGAAGTTGTTTGTGCTCTCTACAGAAGAAAGAATATTCTTGAACTTTAGGAAGTGAATAATTGTAAATAGGCAATAGTTGGAAAGCTTTGAAACATTCTAGGTACTGTTTAATGAAGTCTGGAATATCTTCTTTCAAAGGTGCAGGTTGTCATGGAAAGTTGCATCATAAAATTTTAGATTTTTTTTTTTAGCTAAAACAATAGAGATAATTGTATTTATTCAAGGTCTTGGGAAGCAAATAATATTGGAGAGTACATATCTATATGAAAATGAGAATTAGACACTTAAAATTCCTAGTATGGTTGCACATTTGTTTTGAAGCTTGAAAACAGTGAGAATTTCTTTTTTACCCTTTTTGAAATATGTTACTTCATTCCTTAAATTTTGCCCTTCCTATGCTGTAACCTCTGCTCACTTCCTTTCTTATCTGAGCCCTTTATAAATTCACATATTTTGAGGCCATAGGGGATTATCTGAATTGATCCATCTCGAATATCACTTAGGTAACAGACTGATTGAATTGTAGGAGAGCTGTTCACCTTGAACAAATGATCTCAAATGAAGGAGGAGCTGCCATTTGCCTCGGGTGAATGGTTCTCTTGGTGCCACTAGTGATTCTCACTTCCTTTCTCTGTCTTGCCTTTTTAGGCTTTGCACTTGGTCCTCTCTTGAAAAGGAGTAAACTAACCAAACCAAAACAAAGAAATTTTTCTGTCTCACCTATTTAATTCCTTCTTCCTGCCTTTTTCTGTTAACCCTTCTACACATCTTCCATCTTTACTTCCATACATCTCTTAGCTTTCTTGTTCCATTAAAGAAGAGGATTTGGTAGGTATTTCTCCTTTTTGGACTTTCCTTTCTTATCTGCTCTTCTTTGATGTGAGTCCACGAGTGGTGGCCAAGGCAGGGCAGCTGCATGTCTTCTAAAGTTTTTGGAAAGGCATTGTTGAAAATGGTGTTTTCATTGAACTGTTTCTATGTTCATCTGTTTTCAGTGAATTTAAGAGCACAGCATAAGGCTAAGACATGGCAGGATCTTGTAGCTTTAATGAAATGAAAGGGACATTGGCAGAAGCATTGTTGTGAAACTCATCACAATGGGACAGGCTTCAAAAAATGAGTTTGAAAATGTGCTACAAGAACCACTAATTGTAGTTCTGCTGCTGCACGTAAAAGCAAATGAATCATGCAAAGGTCACAAAAGAACATTTTTGGTTCTTAAGCTTATTGCCTACATGATTGTTGAAAACCCATGTTGTCTTCAGCTTGGTCTGGAATTTATATGCAATCATGAATCATTCTTTTCAGATGGTTGTCTTGTGTTAGGCACTGTTCCTTTTATGGTGCTTTTAGTGACATAAATTCTTCTATGAAACTAAGGAAATGTCCTTTCCTGTATTGCACAGACTATACTGAGAGATGATTTTGTGCACAAAGATTTATTAGCAGGGTCTGTAGCTGATGTCATACCTTTATTGTAATGAGGAAGATTACTTTTGGGGGAAAATAAGAACAAAAGCAATGTGTCAGGAAAGGGTGTTGGATGACTGAATTAATATTTGTAAACGTTTAGCAATCTTCGAACAATAGTCTCTTCACTAGAAGAGACCCAAGTATATAATGTATAAAATATACAAAGTGTAGATGTAAACGAGTTAGTGTAGAACCTAGCATACCAAAATTAGGTGACTTTTACTGCATGGGAGAAAAGACTTGGCAAGATATTTCTCCTGTCCTTTTTTATATGTTCTTTAACATTTTTATTTCTGTATTACTGTGGTGGCATTTTTTTTCTCCCCCCTTTTCTGTCCTGATTTGACTTTTCTCTTTTCCTGCATCAGGTCAAATACAGCAGCTGCTAAGGAATTGCAGCAGAAGTGACAGTTGTGCACACAAGTGCTGTACTGTAGGGATTGCTCCAGCTAGTCTGCAGCTGGCTTCTTATATGAAATGCTTCTTTCTCTCAATATTGCTCCTTCCACTGCTATTCACCCTTTCTAATCTCCCAAAGCACTGTGTGTGGAAGGCTGGTCGTCAAGAGATCTGGTGGTTGTATGTGTGTGATCTTTTGAGGAAATGCTGCAGCATTGCTGCTTGAGAACAAAAGTACAATCCAGGATACCCATTTCCAAGTCTGGCAGGGGTAATGAAGTTGCTTTTTCTCTAAACATATTCTTTTTCAAAGGTGTCTTGGTCTAGATAGACCTGTAAAATGCACACTGCAGTGCCACAGCTAGACTCTCATTCTAACTGACTGCTGCATCAGATCTGCTGTGTTAGAGTTTTCCTGTGAAAGCATTTCACTTTGTAGCAGTAATGTTCCGAGTATTTGGCAAATGGTATTTTATGTCTGGGGCCTCCTTCAAATTATTTAGCTTCAACTTTGAAAGTCTTCCTAGCTTGCTAAGATGTGTACAGGTAGAGAAATGATGCTGTTCCAGTCTGCACGCTGAAAAATGTGAGCAGAGTTGAAAATGTGTGGGCTAAATTGTGAGCACGTCTGTGAAATATGATCATCATGTAGATGCCTGATAACTGTCAGTGTTGATCTCCCAGGCTGCTGATGTACTGATCTAGCTGAGATCAAGGTAAGTGCTGTACTCGTGAGTTATGTTCCTGTGCACTGAACTGCACAGAATGAAGAAACTGTGCTTTTGAAAGGATAAATGGCTATTACTTTATTTCTAAGTATCTTATCACTTATGTCTGCACAACGTAAAGCATGAGTCAAGAATAGTTTGGTTGGATATTAAGCATTCCCCTGCCACGTTCATATATGGCTTTTTCAGAAAATGTTTTTTTGCTTCAATTTTTAAGAAGAATGGATGGGGATTAGATTACGGTCTTTCACCTGTAGCTTTGAATACAGATTTATGCAGGTATCAAAAATGTCTTGATGCATTCTTAATTAATTATTTTAGAGCAATTTTGTAGTAGGGCAGTAGAAAAGCCAAGCAAACATTTGTTTAGAAGTAAATACAACACAAGTTACATTAGAGGCACCGAATTTATTCTTGTGGGGGGAAGGGGAGGAGGTTTTTTTTCTCTTCTTCCTGTTTGAGAATCATCTGATTAATCAGTTGATGCTCTCAGTGAACACCCTAAAAACCCTCGATTCCTTTTTTTTTAAGAGTGGGAGTCAGTGAAACACTAGCATATTTACTATAAAATGTTTCTTTAAAACCTAGGTTAATAAATAGCATTAATAGAGAGCATAGAAGATTTGCTCTGAAAGCATTTTGCTTCAGAGCCATGATAGCAAGAAGTAACTCCCTGAATTTTTCTCAAGAACAACAAACACTGCAAATGCAGTATTTCAGTCTCTTCTAATTTGCAATTGCATACAATTAAAGTCTCAAAGAAGGAAATGAAAACTACCTTTGGCTGTGTGTTGATTCAGCACAAAACTTTTGTTTGAAGTAACACTGAAGGTGTCACCGCCTAAAGATTTCTGGAAGGAAATTGAAGCCTGAGATTTCCTGTTCTAGTGCAGAAACTGAGGTGATCCTTGTGCTGAGCATCCCTGCCCAGCCTATTGTGCTAATTGTGTTAGTCCCTTTATGCAGTCTGCTAGTGACCAGAGTCACAGAAAAGGAGCCAGCTGCACCTTCCCGAGAATAGCATCACTATTTCTGGCGTGGCCGACTGAAGCCCAGGGCACAGATTTAACTGGTGATTGGCCCTGAGCCCAGAGCTTACACAATGTGTTACAATCGCCAATCCCCTCCTGAAGTTTTCTCTGATCTTCACATTCCCTCTCTTTAAAGTGAGACACAGTCTTGTTCTCCTGTCTGTTCATATTTTTCACTTTTTCATTACTGTATCAAGATCAAGAAGGTAGAGCATTTGGATCTCTGAGGTCCATCCAAACTGAGAGGAGACAGTAGTTTCAACCATATGGGGTGTTTTATCCCAGGAAAGATGGCATTACTTACATGTGCATTGACCCAACAAAATACTACTTCAGATTTTTTTTCCAGTAATAGTAAATATGTTACAGAGGAATTGGATAAAGGCAGAAGCTTGAACAGTGAGAGAAAGAATTAACTTACATAAAATTAGGTGGAAAGACAAAAAATTATCTATATCTAAAGCTCCTTATTTCAGGAGGTGAAATTCTGAGAAAAGTAAAGGGGATAAGTCTCAAATGCTGCTGAACTGAATAGCTCAACAATTTCAACGCTGAGGAAGTATGAGAATTTTTTAAAGCAACATCTCACCCCCCCTATTAACCTGGATGAATGATCACCTTGGGAAAAAGCAAAGAAGGAAAAGATTATGACTGAAGTATATTCCATTTTAGATTTAAAAGAGAATTGGCAAATTCAAGAGGAGTTAATTCATATAAATGAAATGTTCTCTGGCCAAAGAAGAAGAAAATAATGATAAATGTGAAAAAGAAAAGAAGATGATCTAGCAAGGCTTACAAAGTTCAGTAAATAAGTTTGTGTTTGGATGGCAGCAAGATTGATGAATATTGACTATTCTGGCAAAATTAGAAAGGGTAAACAAAGGGAGGAGAAGGCAATGGACAGCAGGACAAGTAAAGCTGCAATACAGTCTGAACAGTGTGGTATGGCTCTACAGGAGAGACCTGCTAACCTCTCAGATGGAGTTTGTAAAGAACTGGCTAAGGGTAATGCAGAAGTACATTTCTGATGAGTGTGCCCACTTAGGAGTATTAGTGTGTGATTAATGAACAGCAAGCACAGTAGTGTATTTGAGAGTTGTACTTTAGAAACTCCTGTGGTGGAGTCACGGAGGAGAGAGAGAAAATAATCCAGAGAACAACAGACTTTATAAGTCTACCTTGAAAAGAAAGTAAAAATTTAGAGAATGGGAAGGATATTTTTGGCTTTGAGTTTACACACATTTATATGCATACATATTTACATATATAAAAAAAGAAAACGGGATAAACCCACATTTTTGAAGGCAATATATGACAAACTAATATGGGATCTTTCCTTGGTAAGCCCACTAATTGCTTAGGTATAATAAATGCAGTGGTTCTTATATGTCTGGGTTTTGGCAACATTTTCCATGCAATGTTGTGTGGAAACTTGTTGGTTTCAATGGAGGCTGATACCAGAATGCCAGCAGTGGGTCAAGAGGAAAGGGTAACCTGTTATGCTAGAAGTGGTATGGATAGGTCAGAGAGCTAACCAGTCTTATTTTTATTACTGACTTTGTTATGAGAGGTAGCACAGTGTGCTCTTATAGATGCAGAATTATGTGGGTTAGTGAGTATCTGAACAGGCCCTCACTGTTTAGACTGTCCGTTTAATCTTTGTCTCTCCCTGGTGTTTGCATGTTCAGCTACTGTGACAGTTCCCAATGTGGCAGTGTCCTGCCAACATGCTGTCAGTGAACTAAGTCGCTTTGCAATACTCACTCCTGCCTCAAAAACCAGGCTGAGGAACCTGTCCAGCCCCTGGAAAAGGCAACTGGCCTCCTTCTAGGGGCTCCTGAGCTTCCTGCTGCTCTGAGTCACTTGTAGTTTACTGTGATCTTTGCCATTGCTCTCTACAGAAAAGCTGAATGGGAGCCAGGTTGGCAAACACAGAACTGACATTTCTGACAGAAGTGCATGGGAAGATCCTGATGAACTTTTTACATCACCTGTTTTGTGAGATGTCTGGAAATAGGAATAGTCCTTCCATATTTTTCCGATGTTGAGATGTGTGTATTTTAGAGCAAGGAAGTACTCAAATATATTTTGAAAACAGGGCTATTAATCTCTAATCTTCCTAAAAGGGATATGTAACAGCTGGTGTGCTGATGACAATGGAAAGATAAAAAAAAAACGGGTTTCATTACAAAAAAAAATAATGCTGACTGACTTTTCTTTTGAGGGGTTGTATCTAACAAGTTTTTCTTTTCTACATAGGAGAATTGTTGCAGGTGCTGCTTGCACAAAACCTGACAGCTATTATTAGAGTAAAAGAGTGCTTTTATGTGGTAGAGTTCATAAAGAATGTAGATTGATGACATCTTTCTCTCAGGAAATTTATAATCAAAAGTGTAATCCCAACCCATGGGATTTTTCCTTCTCTGTGCTGCTGATAAGCTCCTGTCTTGAAGATGCTATCATGGGAGATTTAGATGACTGCTCTGTGCTTTATAAGTAGAGGAATGGGCAGCAAGACATTATTGCAATAAATTTTAATACATTTTAAAAAGCAGCCATTTGGGATGGAGTGTTGAGGATTCAGTAAAATTCAGGTTGTTATCATCAGAGGAATTGTTTTGGTCTTTTCAAAGTCTCCTGTCTTGTCAGCAGTGTATTGTCAAGTTCTGTGAATTCATCAAGAGTATTGTGCTCTTTGGTTTCTTCTCTTTCTACCGCAGCTCCAGAAGTAAAAACAGAATGTGATTATTGTAACTCTTATTTTCTTATTTGTTTATTTAACATGAGTATCTCCTGTGCCTGATTTTTAGGGAGGGGAAAAACTTCAGTGCTAGAAAATCTAACTGTAAGATTAAAAATCTGGCTGTAAAATTAAAAATAATTTTGCATGTCTTCCCTAGCTATCCGCATTTTTCAGGTAAGCATCTCTTTTTTTGGAGTACTTATTTTTGGATGGTTGAGACTAGCAATACAGACTTTACAGATGATGAAATATAAAAAAACCCCCCTATGTTTCCATGGAATTGCTTCTGCTTTTCATTTGTTTATGGCTCGTGCTAGCTCAGCCTGTACATAGTAAACAGCAGGTGAAACCAGGGATGCATCTTGCTACCAGGCAGGTGTTCATACCTTGGCTAATCAAGTGCACATTAAGCCCAGTTTCCTTTTAGCAGGCATCAAAATTAATTAGTACGTGTGTAAACCCTGTGACCACTGTAAGCCTTTGCAGATTCCTCCAAGAAAGTCAGCTGGACTGGAAACTGCCACCTGTTAAGGCTCACATGTATTTCGTTGGTAATACTCAATGGAAATGCACATGACCAACCCACCCCTTCCTGCCCAGTTCCTATGGAAAGGTTCAGCAATAATTCCTCACCATTACATCAAAGTGATTTTATCAGTTCCATGGTTGCTCAGCTGTTAATATTAATTTTACAGTTCTGTTCACGATCTGCACAATTGATGCCATTGATTGGCTTTGAAACTGAGTCATCTTTGAGGTGACTGTGAGATGTGGACTAGACTTAGCAATACCTGAAATTATATTCAGGTAGCAGTCAGCTCTGAGGGGTGAATACAAACTGATTGTGTGTAGACAATTTCAAAGTGGTAAACTTGGGATAAAGTGTTGTCAAAACAGTCTGGACTCTTACTACCTCACTGGCGACTTTTGAAGCAGATTTTAAAAACTTGAAACAAGTGATTTATCTACTCTCTTTGGCAATTATTTTTTCCTCCATTTTTTACAGTAGAGAAAGAAATTGTAACAACTCTGCATTAGTGAATGAAGGTTACACAGGCAGAGACAGTTCAGGTGTTAATTTTTATGGAAATAATTGTAATATGGTTTAAGTCTATGAAGTACAAAACTTACATGAAAAGCCACAGACAGCCTTTTTATGTCCTCTCTGTAGAGAGAGGGACAGTCTACTCTAAAATGTCCTTTTGTGTTGAACATATGGAAAGGTCATGGCAAGGATGGTGTGCTATGGGTTTGAATATTTTCCTACATCAATTTACTTATGGATCCATCATATTTGAAAAATTTCTGCTTGATTATGGCTCTGTTTTCTTATATGGGAGATTAATGCTACTGAAATTGCTCTCTTTGTGGCATGGTTGCAGTGTGTCTCACAACATAGCTAGATTTTTTTTTTTTTTTAACTTCAGGGGGCTTGGGTGGTAAAATTGAGCAGAACTGAGCACCTCTTCAGTACAAACCAGCATGAGCAGTTTGTGGGAACAAGCCGTAATTGCCACCTGTGTTTTCAGTTCACATGTCACAGCCCATGCTAATATCCCAAAAAGCACACCTAAGCCACCATGACAGAGGAGGAACTGCATGCCATGTGCAAGGCCAGATTAGGTGAGCTTGTGATGAAAATGCAATATTTAACTACACACTAGTGTAACCTCAAGCAGGCATTTCAAGTGATAACAGGCTTGTGAATGCCCAGAGGCAGATGAGAGCCTGCTGCACCTACTGTGATCATTTGATTTCTTGGTTGCCTGGGCTCTGAGAGTCTGCAGACATTTCATAAAGTAATTGTAAAACTTCTGAATTCATTAAGGATAGGAAGAGAGTTCCCCTTATGTATCAATGAAATTAAATGTAGAAAAGGGTGTTTAAAAAGTGATAATAGATTTAAACAGTCCCATAATCTGGTAGGAGGCACAGAGCATTGCACTATTGCACAGCAAGACCACTGATGTTTTTGTTGTATGTTCAGATCATTCCTGTACTTAACTGCAATTGGGTTTCCTTCATGCTTCATTTGCTTTAAAGAGCTATATGTTTTTGGAAGTAAACTCTAATTGTTGTCCTGAAATTTCATGGAGCACACATTCCTGATCACAGTGCACCATGGACTGCTTTCCCCAGAAGTGTCCTTCCTTATTTCATGAATGTTGTGCTTCTAACACGCTTCAAAGCACTCACAGGTTTCCTTTAGAAAACCAGCTTAATACAAAGGAGGTAGGGGAATATATTTTTCTTGCAAGCTCAATTTTTTTTTATTACCTGGCTAAAATCCTTAGCTAGCCTGTTTCTGTACATTATATATTCTTCCTCTATGCTTAATTAAGTATCTCTTGATTGAAAAAGCAGCTGCTTCAACTGAACACCTTGTACAACCTCTCTGTCTTCTCCAGGAAAGACTGACATCATTCGTAAAGCTCCAGTAGGGCTCATAAGAGAGCCAATGAAGCGGATAAGTAAGGTTCCAGCTTTAACTTCCAGTGACTTTTGAATATTTTTAAAGCCTGAGCAGAAACCTCTTGACAGGTTGGATCAACATGGCATAATAGTTGCTGCACCAGGGATACTCACTGAAAGCTCCCTATGTTTTCACCAGTTTGCCAGGCATAAAATATTCCCTTCCTGCACACACCCAGAACGTTCCTGTCTTTACAGAACCGGGCACCTTGGGTGCATGTCAGCCTAGGGTTTGGGATCCCAAACCAAAGCTTTCTGAAAGGCACAGCCTTGCAGATACCTTGCTTGCAGTGGCAGCCAGTGCTGTGACTTTGGGCACTGCAGTGATCCACACCTTCCAAAGGAACAGGGCATACCTGTGACTGTGGACTGGTGGCTTGTGTCCTGCCCTGGGAAGGAGGAAAATGAGGGGGGTTTGTACTTATAACTGCTTGTACCTCTTCTCAAATAGAGCTTTGCCTCCTAATGGGTTAAAATTACTGTTTGTGCTTTGTCTCTTTGTATTGATGTATCCTGCCTGCTTTTCACTGCAGTGGAACAGCTTTTGCAGAGGGGACGGGGAGGGGGTGGACCCAAAGCAATAAAAATGAAGCTTGACAGAGGTGCAGGCAGGCTGAGAAGACTGTTAGTTGCTTCCCCCCTGCTGAGATGTGTAGATGTCTGTGACTTTACAGTGAATAGACAAACTTATTATTTCTGTAAAGCGTTGGTCACTGCCCTTAGCAGAAAGCATACAGAAAATAGGACTTGTGCTCAAGAATCTAATTACTTAAAGGCCTAATCTGATACCTGTTAAGGGAAATAAGAGGTTTCTGGGTAAATACAGGGGAGAAGAAAGAGCACGTGAGTTTATCAACGTTGTGCACCAACAAGGTGGATTAGAGGAATGGGATTAGGCAGGTATTAAATTTAGATGCATAAAAAAATGATACAACTTTTAACTTGCCTGGCTGGTGGTAATGTGGACTTCAGTTTCATTTAGTGTTGGTCTCAGGAAAAATTATGTGAATGAATGCACCCTCTGCCTGAGCACCGCAGAGCACTGGGCTGTGAGTGGTGTGACAGCCGAGCTGCTGCTGGTTCCCTCCTTTCCCACCTGCATCCTGGGGGAATGAAGTGTGCTCCTTGCAGTTACCTGTGCACCAAAGAGAGGGCACCGTTTACCACGTTAATAATTTATTATTTCCATGGCAACCAGCAACTGGTATCACTTTCAGAATATGTCCCCGGTATAAACTTTGTGTTTCGTGTATCACCCGATTCAGACTGAGGGAAAGAAACTCGTCTGTTCAAGAAATACAGTTAGATTCCTATTAGACTGTGATATATCATGTTGAAATCATTGAAAGGTTTTCTCCAGTCTGTGCATGGATTACTGGGTTCAATTATTTTATCTGACATTGACATTTATACAGTAAAGGTCAGCAAAAAAAGAAATCAATGCATTTTAAAGGATAAAAATCAGTGGTAAAAAAACCCCACTGAATTGAAACTCATGCTTTAAGGAGCAGGTATTGCTATTAGTGCATTTGCTGAAAAGCTCCTACCAGTTCTTAAGGGTAGAGTTCTTTTCACTGGAAGGAAAGGAATTTCTCTAGTGAAGTTTATGGAGAGAAAAATCCAACTATATTGACTTTGAAGACAAATGGATGGAGCAGGGTTGAGAATTTTAAACAGCACAAGAAGATATGTTGCCATTTTTAAAAATGTTTTAGTCTGCGTGATTTGATTTGTGATAATATATTTTTATATATTCAGAATGTATACATTTTGAATTGCTAATTGGGGAGAAATTTTCTTTATGTACTCATTTTTTCATGCTAAAATGCAGTGGTGATAATTAAACTGTTGCTGGCAAAATAACTGGGTGGAAAGTTAACTTTCTGGTGAACAGCTGTCTGTTCAGACATAATCATTAAAAATCAGAAAGGCTTGGTTTGTCTAGGATTTGGGAAACGCAAGTTAATGTGAATTACTATCACTTTGCCATTTTCAGTTGTAGGTAGGGCAGTGTGCCTTCCACATCCCCTAACATGTTGAGTTAAAATCTCCTGGGCTATTTACACAGTGACTAACACCTCCCAAATCCTGGTTTAGAGAAACTGGTATGGGGCATTAGAGGGAACTAATCTTTTGTCCCAGAAATAAGATTATGTGAAAAAATGAGACTGTCTTCATGCTGTTTCAGCTTCACTTGCCCTACCAGTGTCCCCTGCAGGTCTCCTGTAAAGCATTGACATCACTGTCAATCAAACATCTTTCATCTATCCCAAATTGGCTTAAAATTCATCACAAATTTGCGTGAAAGTCACTCCAAGAGAATTAGGAGCCTGGGATGCCAGGATTTTTAAGGTCAGAATTAGAGTATATTGGCAATATTAGAATTAGAGACTCGTTTATGTTGTAAAAGAGCCTTAAGGTCATTGAGCCCAACGGTGAGGAGAACCTCTCTACAATGTGCTGCTCTTACACAGTTCTGACACTGCCACACAGGACAGCTCCACGTTTAGCCTGGCAGCAATTCATCCTGTATTATCCACAGATTTTCTGAGCTGACACATGACCTGTCTTGTGGAATGAATATAGAGAATTATGTATTTCTTGTTCTGAAAACGATTTCAGAAGACAAAGTTTAGCTGATTAGATTAGAAAAATGATCCAGCTGAAAATAGTAAAACATGAATAATGCCAAATTGTCAGTGTATTTGAATTACTGCAAAGTAGCTGCTCAGACTATCAAAGATTGGTGGGAGAAGTACTTCCTTTTTTGTGTGTATGATCTCTTTTCTCTCTGACTAGCAAGATTAAACCACCAGACTCAGGTCTAGACATTGTTATTTTCATATATTTACTACCTGCAGATGAAGATGTTACAGTTATTTTTCTGTCAGAAATGAGTGCCACAGCAGTACCAGAAGGAAGTAAACAGAACAACATTTATTCTTTTTAAGTCACCTTTGAATCATTAAGAAAGTAGTCATCAAATGAACAAATGAAAAGTTACATTGCTGGCGGAAAAAAAAACACCCTAATATCTGATTTCAAGAAGCTGTTTTCAGTGAAATAAAAAGATTAGCAAAGGACTGCAGCTAGAGATGGATTAAGGTTGGAATGTGTATAGTTTCAAGACAATTTAGCATTTCTTTTTCTGTCAGTTAGTTGGGTCATAGTCCAGTCTAGAATGTGCTCCTTTCCTCCTCCTCACTGAACAAGAACATGTTCTTCTTTAGGAAGAAATAAGCCTTTAGGTTTGAAGCTGGCTCCCTGCCAAGTCTCCAAACCTTACCACCAGAA
>NW_020897793.1:630057-788156 GCF_003984885.1 Neopelma chrysocephalum | reverse complement strand
TTGGTTACAAACTGGTCACCAAGGAAGGCCTAGCCCAAACCACCACAACACCATATAGTGAGAAAATTAGAGGAAAGATGGGTCTGTACACGTGGAAACTATGTGATAGTTATCTCACTTGGACTGGCTTTCTAATTTTTCTTCTTTATGTTTCAGTACTTTTTCTGCTGTTAAAAAACAGTGAATCCCAGAAAATGGCTACTTTTCTGTACTTCCCTCTGTCATGAGTGGAAATCTTTTTTCTTGGGAATCTAATGAAACCCTGTAAGTCTGAACATTTGCTAAGTTGTATCTTTTCCAGAGAGGGAGCCAAGTGGGGATTGGCTCTTTGTAGCTTAGAAATTTTGCATAAAGTTGGTTCGTTTTGAGACCAAAATAAGTAAATTAATACATTGCCAGTAACTTATTTTCTGAGTATACTTAGAAAAACATGTTATTCTGAAAGTAATTGGAGAGCACTAGCTATCCCTTACTTCTCATTACAAATGACAGTGTGCTTTCTCCATCACCATCTTAATTTGGATTTCCATGTACCCTTAAATTAGAGAGTACTTTGAGTGCATAATTATACCACTACTTAATCAAACTGTGACATGCAGACTGGAGTTTTGGCATTTATGGCTCTGTGAACTGAGGTGGTATAGAACTAATATATGGTCTGGCAGGCTCACCTGGAGCACCAGTTCTGGCTCTTCTCCCATTGTGGGGTTCCATTTCCGACGGTTGAGGGTGGATAGGGAGGGGGAAACTCCAGCACCAGGGGTTTCTTCAGGTCCTGGACGCTGGAGGGGAGAGCTGCTCACCCCTCCCTCAAACCATGAGGTCCCATGGCAACCACACAGACAGCACACTGGGCGTGGAGAGGAGGCAAGACAGAGAGAGTTTATTGTTGGGGGTGTTACATTTATAGGTCTTGGAGGATTCACAGAGTAACCAATTACAAGTCTCAAGGGGTTTACAGGACACCCAATCGCAGGAAGGGGTTAACAACCAATAGGAAGGGGTTAACAAGGTCCAATGAGAAGACTTCTTGATATCTTGTCAGGACATTCCTGAGAAAGAGATAACAACTGCCGTGGGGGGTCTTGGGAAGAAGAAAGCATGAGTTAGCAAAGAGACTACAAAAAGCCATTTTGAAGCATGTTTAAACAACAGTTTTTCTTATAATGCAGATTTACTGCTACAATATGGGTCTGCATACCCTATGAAAATATGGAGGCAGTGGCTCAGTACATAAAAATAGCTTTTTAGTGCTATAGTAGATGCTTGAGGTATCTACAGGAGGCCATCTACATTATCTTCCATCAGGCCATTGTAAAACACGCAGGGGTCACTTGCAGACCCTGTGCTGTATCTCAAATGTCACGAGACACCTATTTGCAGATGTTTGAATTGCTCCTAAAGGGTCTGACAACCAAAAGCTTCAGTTTAAAGATGGGTAACAGATGGTGATATTTAATTGGGTTTTAGTTTTTTTTGGTGGACATTAATTTTAGAGACTATGGAAAATAATGAGATGCACAAGCAAAAAAGTCTGAAAAATAACTCTACTTTGATCTTAGATGAGATATGACTGAATAATTTCATTGTTCTTTGAGGTGCTCTGGATTTTTCCAGAACATTTAAATGTATAAGTTTCTTCAGATCGTGGTTTAGATCGTGGACTCTGAGGAACTCTAGGGTTTTTTTTAATTATTCCTGATAAGATTGGTGGTTATGTTTCCAAGAGGAAGGTGCAAGCCGTGAGTTTTTGTTCGCCTCCTCTGGTGATGGCTGTGCAAGTGGAAAATCAATATTCTGTGGCAATCCTAAAGAAAAAAATCCTGATACTGTGTGCAATAGAACTCGATATATGAGAAAGACTAATGACCGCAGCCATAAGTGAGTTATTTTAAACATACTGCCAATGATACTTTTGCTTTTACTCTCAGCCACTGCATGACAGAGTCCCCTGTGAGCTCTAGGTCCTGCATCAAAAGCTTTTTGTGAAGGATTCTTATACTTTATACACAGCAATCAAGGTACCTAGACCAAAAATAACTGACAAATAGTAGATCCATGAAGGTAGATTGCATCATATTTTTTAAAAAGTAATTTAAGTGTCTGAATCAGTGTTCATTATGACATGACCTTAGTTTGGCTTTGTTACTAAGCTGGATTCCATGCAAACACAGTAAAAATTATTGCATGATTTGAGAGGAAAGAACTCAGAGTATATTGTGTTCATATTGGGCAGCATAATCTGGTGCAAACCTCTCCCTGTAGAACTTTATGTGGCTCTTATGCTGTACACACTTGGTAGGCAGGAAAGAGGGTGGAGTTTGTGTAGGTTCAGCCACAGCACGGCGGCATGTAGAGCAGTTTGAGGCCATAAAGGAAAGCAAATTATGCCAGTTGTCAAATTAACTTTGGAAATTTAATTGCATTGATCATAAAGAGGAGCAGCAGAATATAAGAGGGTGCTTTCAAACAAGGGACAAACATCAAGTATTTCTAGCTACATTCCAGAACGTTGAATAATAAGTGGTTTGTTACAGCATTCAGGTTAGAATGTCAGACTTTTTTTCTGACAAGATGTCATTAGCTTTTTTTCTTTCCTTCTTTTTGTTTTTCTCTCCTTCTTTAGGAGAATGGTATATCCTTGCACTGATTTGTGTTCTGTTCAGAGCACATGGTGCAGAGGGATGCTGGCTGGTTCACTACCTTGTTCAGTCTCAGGGAAAGAAGTACAAAGAGAACACCCTTCGAAGTCCTACTCACTTATCATGCCAAAATGGAAAGCTGTGTTTGGAAATAACAGTTCACACTAGAAAGGAATACAAAATAGGACATTGGCTTCTGAAACTTTTCCAACTTAATGATACTGCTGCAAAGTCAGTCATCGTACAAATCACTTGCACACCTTAACCCATTTAAATCAAAATATTGTCCAGCTGCTAGAAACAAAGGAATTAATCTTGACCGTCCACTGCTGCGTATTCACTGGTGTGATTTTGAATGCAGCTGAACAGGTATCTTGTAAAAATCTGGAGGGGAATAAAAGCCAAGGAAAATGTTTAGCCTCAGGCAAGGAGACTTTATTGCAGGATTTTTATAATACAGCCCAATAAACTTTTATTTTTATTTGGAATTCTTCTTGTAAACAACATTGTAAGGTATTAAACAAGGAAAGAAGAGATAAAATGCCCAAATAATGCTTTTCTAATAACCACAACAGAAGGAGAAAGTGTAGACGCAAAAAAATAGGCTGTTAGTGGCACATTAAAAAAAAACGAACTCAAACCAAAAAAACAATAAAACAACATTTTGGGGTCATTTGTTGCGTTAAAAAGAGGGTGAAATATATCCTATTGGTTTTATTTAGAAATGTATGGTCAGTACTGTTCTGTGCATCCTTCAATAGTGAGGGTAGACTATGATAGAGCTTTCTGTTGTCATCATTAGACTTGTGGTAATGCCACGTGTGTAAAGTAGACATGGGTATAAATAACTGCATTGAAATGTGGCATATGCTTGCCTAGTTGGCAAGATAAAGGGACTATTTTGCCCTTTGCAAGGTTTACATTTCCTTGAGTGAGGATATGATAAAAGCAAAGGCCTTGGAGATTTTTCTTCCCCACATGTGTTAGAGGAAGGTTTGGTGCTACATCGCCCACAGTAAGGCAGGTTGGGGAGTGAGTACCGTGTGTGCTTCCTACAGTGTAACTCAGTCTTCACCCTAAGCTCTTTTTCCTTGGCTGGTTGACTTGGTGAAGAGCTATAAGCCAAACCCCACCCACTGTTTTCCAAAGCTCCTTGGGGTGTTTTCAGAGAGTTTGGCAGTTTGTGGAGAAAATGCATGTTACATTAACAGAGATCTGTGCCTGTTCTCTGCCTTTGAGGCTGAATGGATCAGAGAAGATACGAATTTCTCTTATAGGCCACCCATAGACGCTTCCAAACTCAGGCATCACATGAAGACAGCGTACAGTGCTTTCTGCTAGGCCCTGGTCATTAGTGAAATACATTTTAAAATATCTTACTGCACCTGTTAAACGAGATATCCAGTTCTGACACCTCTAAAGAACAGAGCAATGGATATTCCTCAGCTATTTGAGTCTGACTGCAATTTGTATGGCTCCATCCCAGTTACATCACCAGGAACTTTTGTGACTGAAAAACTGGAATTCTAAATCACAGCGTAGGGGTATGGAAAGTGGAAGTCCTACCTCAGCAAGCCGCTACTACCTGTTCCCTTTGGAACACTACAGATGTTTGCTGTAGTATCTAAACAGGGAAGAAAGTGTGCTGTGGAGCAAGGTGGTTAGTTTGTTAAAATTGCATTTAGTTTTATGTACATTTTTATGATCACTGCAGAGATCTTCACGCTATCAGTCCTGTCGCTGTCTCAGTGCTTACTGTTTCCTCAGCGGTGTGAAGTCTGATCCCGGCAGCTGTCTAGCTCTGACATCTGTCTTGTTTGCCTGTAAGGCCCCATGCACACCTGGGGTATGATATGAGTAATAAATAATGGTAATAAATGTTATTAGAAGCAGTTGTTATGAAATCACAAACCCACTGAATACAGTACAGACTTCCATTTAAGCATTTGCGTGCACATGTAGTGAAATGTGTGTGTACAAACACAAATAATGTAATTGATGTATAATTGGTAGGGTGTGGAGAGGAATACATTGGTTTGAATAAAGAAAAGTAAAATCTATGGCCAGTAATGCTTGTTTAAGCTCTCCAAACACGTTTCACAAAATTTGACTCATGTCTTTTTCACATGTGCTAAATATTTATATACTGCTTTCCTCAATACTAAAATATGAAGTCATAAAGACTATGTAAGGATCTAATTTGATGTGAAATGTATTCATCTACCGAGGAAGATGTTGTTTCATACTGAGAGATGGTTCCAAACATAGAAGGTGATTTTATTTGTTTGCTTCTCTGCTTGTTTAGCTGTGGGCTTCGGTTTCACAGGTGAACCAAAATTTTCACCATTGGTTTGACTTTGAAGCAATTAAACTAAACGCTCCAGTAGCACATAGGGATCTACTCCGTGATGTGGTGCTGTGCAAGTAATGCAATAAAGTTTTATTATATTTTGTTGGTATCTAAGAAGTTAAAACCGTTTCAATTTACTTCCAGTGCTGTTTGGTTTTAATATTAAAAATACCCGAGGGTCTGTACAGTTGTTGTTTGAATTTTTGCTGCCGACGATTTCTAAGTGGTTTTTTGATTATTTTTTCTTCCTTTTCCTGTTTTCATTGGGTTTTGTCATTTTCATCCAGTCTGTTAATAAATACTGGTTTACTGCACTCTGGAAACTTTGGGTTAGGCATTTACTCTATCTTTGATACATACAAATAGTGTATAGGAATCTTCTGATTATCAGACCAGTTCATAGAAGCTTATATATTTGTTTATAACAGTTTTTACCCCTATGATGGATTGCTGGCTCTGTGAACTCTGACTCTTTTAAACAATAGGTGTGAACTACAAAATTCCATATTGTTCAAATGTCCAAGTATGTGGTCTGAGTACTTATATTATTTTAGAAATAAGACACAGATTCTTAGATGTATGAATGCTTTTAAATTTTCATTTGCAGCAGTGAACATTCTATTATGAATTGACAAGCTTCTTGTCCTTATGTGGCTGTGGTAAACACTAATACTTGAAGTAAATGATACAGGTTTAATCATCCATATGAATTTTGCTTGTAGAAAAAAAACTCATACTAGAAATTAACCTGGAACTAAATATATGCTAGACCTTTAATTGAGCTGAATAAATGAACTTCTTACAAAAAGATCCTTGTGGGTCAAAACTGAGGCATGGAGAACAGCACAGCAGCAGCTTCTGTTAGAGATTTTTATGCTGTATTTATTCAGGGAGTAAGTGGAAATATTTATTCTTTAATTGCTGTCATTTTGGTTTTTCCTAGCTGAGATTTGAGGACCACTGATCGAAGTCATGACTTTTAACATAGTTACTTGAAACTCAGTGGTTTGCTCTAATCTTGCACTGCAGTGTAGTACAAGTGCAACAGTTGCACTTTGACACAGTGGGTTAATATGAAACTCGGGATCAAGATCAAGACTAAGGGGGCTGAAACATTAAAATGTATTGAAATGTGAAAGAAAATAATTTCTCTAACCCTTTTCCACAGTTTTGTGCTATATAATGAGTAGCTGCTGTTATATATTCCTTACCCAAAGTCGTAGATGTCACTTAGTGGCATCATTGGTTAGAGCTAAAATAATGACTGTGTCAAAATACAGGAGTGTAACTACGGGGAGGGAATCATCAGGAGTAGAAGATTGTAGCTTGCCTCTTCAATCAGATAAAATTGTTTTGCAAATGTCCATTGCAATATTAATAATTTAAGAGCCAAACTGTGGTTAATTGCTTGGGGAATGCTAGAACTCTTAAATATCATTTTAGGTTAAGTTGTTTGTTATTTACATTTCCCTTGAACTGTTAGTAAGTCTCTAATATATGTATGCTGGTTTGTATCCCAACCTGCCAAGCAGAAGAGGCATTTTGATAAACTCAGTGAGGATTTGGTCCTTTGAACTGGAAGAGAATGCTGTGTAATGGAGTTGATGGGTTTTGTCTTTGGAGGGGAGAGTTTTGGCTGCTTCACGCTGCAGCTCTTCAGAATGGACAGGCTAGACAGTTAAATGCCATTTCCTGTTAATCACCCAGTCAATCACAGCCTGCCCAGCATCCAAGCTGGGGAGCTGCATCTGCTAACAGAGACTCCCATTTTGTACAGTGCAAAAAGAGTTTTTCAATTTTTGCTTTAATCCAAGTGCACACGGAAACACCACTGCTTTGTGTGCTCGGGGAAGTGGGTGACCTGTGTAACCTTATAGACAATGTACTTTGAATACAGTTGTGAAGGCGTTTTATACAAGAAAACATATACACACAATCTTGTCAAAACACAGGAGCTTTTTCTCTCGTTGCCTCAAGTAAATTATTATTCTTCCAGTAGGGGCCCGTCTGTTAACTTCAAAGGAGAATTGGCACATGTGCATGATAACAGATCAGGGCAGAGCTTACAAAACTGTGTCTATGATTTGTAGCTGTCAAATGGTACATGCTTGTCTCCTCCTTCTGTCAGCATTGTTCTTGTATCTGCCCTGTCCAAATTCTAAATGCTGTCATAGAATATCCTGAGTTGGAAGGGACCCACGAGAATCGTTGACTGCAAACAATTAAATATTTAATCTAATATTAATATATATATATATGAAATTAAATAGTGATGGACTACCTACTAAACTTAAAAAATTAAACATGATATGATCTGTCATGCTAACATAACCAGTTGCTTTCCTTGAGAAGCAAGTTCATCTTACACCAAGATAATGGTACCAATTTTAGTTCTTTGTTTTGGATTGAGAGTCTCAATGGGCTGTGGGACAGAGGTGTTTTGGAATGTGAGAGTGGAAATACAAGTTGGAGAAGGACAGGAGGCAGGGTGGGGGGGCAGGAAGCTCTGGAAGGATGAGGGTCAAGGCAAGGATGGGACTCACCAAAGAGAGAGGGAACTGTGCTGGTAGGGGCTGGAGATGGCTCCAGAAAATAAAGTCCACAAGGTGAGATGATGTTTGTCTCCATAGTTCAGTATTTATCCACAGGTTACTCTGCTGGCTCATCACTGATAAAGAGCAACTTGACCTTTCTTTTTGTAGCTGACCCCCCTGCCCCAAGTCTGGAAGATATGAGCACTTACGAGACAACCGCAAAATTGCAAGTACCTTTTTTTGGTGCTCTGGTGTATCTATTCTCTGCCTCCCTCCGAGAGATCATCTTCATGCTTCTCCATCCACATCTCTGTTGACCTTAATTTGTTCAGAACTTGACCCCTAAGCCTCTTACATAAACAGTTTTATGTGGAAGACTTGGTGCAAGAGACTTCTTACCCAGAGCACCTTCCCTGCCTGGGAAGATCCCCCACAAGGTGTGTTACTTTTAGGGATGAGGGAACTAGAAAACAAAATTGGGGGTTTTTTCACCTTTCTCAGCAGATTTTGCTAGTTTGTTTCTTCTGTGAGTTCTCCATGCTACAAGTCCCATTGAATGTTATTGAGGCTATTGCTTACCCGTAGGCATAATTACTTTGTATACAATAGACCAGAACAAATTGTATTCAAGCAAGCTAGGAGACTGGAAGGGTTGTTCTGTATCTGGAGCCAAGCTCCTCAAATCAAGTTTATTTCCAACAGCCAATATTATGCAAATATCCTCTATAATTTCTTCTTTAAAAATTCACAACTCTTCTCTTACCTGGAGTGGGTTCTCAGCTGAAAAGGTGCATTCTGGACTTGTATGTGCATTTTCTGCCATTGCATCTTAAAGAGAACAATCTGGAAGCAAGTGTTAGGCAGAGTTTAGAAGTAGAGGTCAGACTGACCTTTCCCTGTGTCTGAGTGCTATCCTTGCTCCAATGTACTGTTAGAGCAGTAATTGAATGTATCTCACAATGAATAATAGGAAATGAATCATGCTTTTTTAATTTTTTTTTTTTTAACTCTCCACCAGCCTAAAAAGAAATTAATCTGGCAGAAGTTGCATGTATTGCCTTTTTCCCTTTCTCCTGGGTTCCTGCCTTCCGTGATTATCATGACAGGGCATAAAAATAATGAAGAGGAAGGAATCCTTCTGAGCTCCTGCTCTGCATGCTGTACTTTGGAAGCATGGCAGTCTCACCCAGGGAAGTGGAGTGCATCGAGTGAGGAGTGTGTGTGTGCAGTCATGCATGTAGGTGTGCTGGGACAGGTGACTATATAATGCTATTTCTGTGTTCTTGAAATGATATTGTCCATTCCAAGGCACTGCAAAGTAATTCAGCTCTGTAGATAGTGAAAAACTGGTCTTTTCCTGTTAGGTCTGACCTCATTTTGGGGAAAGAGACAGGGAGAAAAAGGAGATTGATTTAGTCTCTGTGTGTCTGCCATATGCTGAGGGAGCATTAGTCTGCACCTGTGAGGTGGCAGAGGTTGAAGGATGTGAAGTCTGAGCTGGTGGAATGATGGGGAGGAAAGGATGGAGGCTGTAAAACAATTTGTTTAGGAAGCCCATGCAACATGTTGCAGTGAGGGGTCACTACAATTTTATCCGTGTTACTGTTGTTTACTGAATCCTTTAGTGTGGTCCTATTTATCTTTAGGACCATATACTTTAGAGGGTGTGTTTCCAGCACTATTGAGAAGTGGTTACATGCTTAAGGGCTGTTTCACAGCCGGCAGTAAGAGCTGATGTGGTCAGACGTGATGTTAGCCTCAAATTTTCCAACCTCTGCCTACGTTTTTAAATGTACAAATCAGTGAAAACTGTAGAGCTAAGTTTTGCAAGCTAGTATTGAAATCTTCAGGATTATATGTTTTTACCAGTAAAAGGAGTTTGCTTCATGGTTGCTGGACCAGCATGCTTGAAATAAGCAAACAGGAAGGAATCATCAAATAGTGTGCTGGATACCATGGTGACAGGGGTGGCATAAATGTTTTAGTTCAAATCATTAGCTAGTTGCAGAGTTCCTGGAGTGTGCAAGGCTTTTCCATACAAATAAGACATTTAAGGAGAAGTAGTTTAAAAAACAACTGTTAAGGGGCCCTATTAAAAATGCTCCCATCAGTGGTGAGCTCTGTATATTAACTCATACATTTTTTTCTTATATGATTAAATGTATAAGTGAAATATGGAGCAGGGTGTGCCAGCAGCAGCTCCCTGGGCTGGGATTGCTGATAGATTTGTATTTGTTTCTGAAAGAAAGGAGTTTGTTACTTGGTGAGGTTGAGGTCATGGTGGACTGTGGCTGCCTCCAGAGTAACCCAAGAAACAGGGCAGTGCGGTGTTAGTTATGTCTCACTGATTAAACTGCTGTTAGGGTAAGATTTCTTTACAGTAGTTTGTCAATGTGGGGCCATTTTCAGGAACAATCCACTAGAAAGTGCACACAGAGCCCAAGACAGTAAGGTAGTAAACAGATAATAGATCTTTCTAATAGTCCAGTTTATCCTTTATTTTTTTTGTTCCATCTAAAATGGGAAAGACAATGAAAGAATCATGACGTCTGACTGAGGGGAGATTAAAAGTTTTGAGGGTTTTTTTCATTAGCAGAAACATATCTTTTTGATTCTGTACAGTGTAGTTTTCAAAATGAGGTCTCTACTGTTCATATTGCTGCGTTATTTTTCAAAGTGGGTATGTATAAGTTTTGAAAAGCTAGGATCTCACAGAATCCCTTCACTTGATGGTTTTAATGTAACTTTGATTAGTTAAGTAAGCCTTGTGCTACCTTCCTACAAACTTCTCTGAGTTGTAGAATTGGATACACTCTTAGGTGCATCTTCACTGGGTTTACACCGTGCTGAGGACAGGTTTAAATACCGTGGTGCAAAACCATTGTGAGCTTTGCAGTGCAAGAATGGCAAAAGCTAAGGGGTGTTCACTGGGCCCTATCCAAGATAGTTGAAGTACCTTTCTAGTCAGTGCAACAAATAGGATGCAAAATGGTGCCCATTGATAACAGCTGAAATCTGACTCATTATGCACTAGATGTGACATGAACTTATGCTCATCTCAACTTTCTCTTGAGTTCCTAGATATTAAATAACTGTTATCAGCCTTTCTTTTGAACTTTTTAAAGTAATACAAAATTGTGTTGGGAGAATGCCTGTGTGTGTATAGATATGTAGAAATGAAATACATGGGAATGCATTAGTTTTCTCGTTTCATGTGCATCTGTGTCTGTAATTAACGATGATATTTCTCATGGATTTTGCAGTGGATGCTGACTTTTCTGTAAGCAAGGCTCATGTCAGAAAAGTATTGTGACCTGAGAGGATAAAATTCTAGTTGAAGTTCCTGGAAGTGCAGCAAAAGGTACAGGTGGGTAGATGTTAGGAACTTGCACATTAGCAGATAAAATTGATGTTTTTGGTGAAGCATGTTCAGGATGACGTGTAATCTGTGGAAGAGTAGAGTGGGAAACATAGAGGGAACAGCATGAGGGAGGACATTGCTCCAAGCTTGAACTAACAGACTATTGGTTGTGCCTCTGAAAGTTTTCTCACAGGGGTGATAGAGTCTAGCAGGAAAATAACCAGCATCTTGTGTGGAATGGAAAAAGTGTGGTGGCTGTTAGAAAAACTCAAAAGACTATGTATTCACTGTCAAAAATAAGAGAATATATCCCAACATTGACAGTGGACAGTAAAAATATTATGAAGAAAGGAGCAACAAGTTTTTGGCTGATCCAATGTGTAGACATTAAAGTACCTGGGAAGGAGAATGGAACTCTGCTTCTGTGGTTCAGCCAGAGGGAAGGGGATGAAAGAAAGACCATATAGGAAAGATACTGGAAGACAGATTAGCATTTCACCAGGTCATAAATATTAAACCTTATCTGCAATAAAATATCATTAAAACATGCCAATTTACTTAAAGTGATTTTATAAGCATGTATCACTTTGGATAGCCAAATTTCTTATAGGCTTATTCTAGTCAAAATGACAAGCACAATATTTCCAAGACAACCCTTCCAAACATGATGGGGGTTTCAGGCTCAAGTTGTTGTTTTGTTGGATTCCCTAAACTCCTATTAATATTAATGCTTATTGTGTGCAGCAACTGGAGACAGAGTTGAAATGACATTTAACCTTCTTATTATGTTTTAACTGTGTATTTTGTCTTTTCTCAAATGTCTCATTTTGCATTAGAAAAGAAAGAGGTAAGATGACCTTTATGCAGACAGAGGGTTTGCAATTTCTTTCTGCCTTAAAATATAGTAGTGCTCCTCACTGATATTTATACTTGGAATTTGAAGATAGAAAACATAGAACAACTAGATTGTTACCATAATTATCACTGATCTGTAGTTTATGAAAGAAAGCAGCAAAGCTGAAATTGGAGTTTTAAAACTGTGTTAAGAACTTTGATACCTTACTCTGCCTAGTGAGCTACTGCCAAATAAATACACAATTGAATATTTTTTTTTATTCTAGATTACAAGATTTGACATGAAATAATCATATTTCATCCTAACTGAATTTTAGTGCTACTTCTGAAGGGAAGGATTAATTTTAAATGCTTTCCTGGATATTAATTTCCTTTAAACTGGAAATTGCTATAATTAAAGTGAACACCCTTGACAGTGAATTTAAGTGTTCATCTTCGGTTTCTCACCATAACTTTGTTTAATAGACATCTACAGTTTACTGGGGAAAAGCCATTCTAATTTCTCACAGGAAATGATGGCAATTTCTGTATTAAAATTTCAGACTGTGTGGTGAATGAAGGCTAGAGTGTATACTACTTTGAAATGGTGCTTCGTGGTTTGTTTCTCACAATTTTTTGAATGGAAGTAGAGGACTTCAAATAGATTGCATGAGCTATATGAGCACACTGTGAAGATTTCCTTCAATTATTGAATTTAGATTTATTTTTTGAAAGTGCACTTATAAAATCATTTATTCTGGTAAAGTCTTTGCAGAAGGTATTTGACTAAAGCACCTTGACTTTTGTAGCTCTTCAACACAGCACTTAAGACTGCCAGAATGCTTCCTGGTAGCAAGATATATGGTTGGAGATATACAAATACTGATCAAAAAGTCTCTGCAATGGCCTGGCAAATAACCTAATATGATGTTACACACTTGCGGACTTTTTTGGACATACATAGTGAGATTTTCTTTCACATAGGCCTATCTGAGACTTAAACTTATTATAGACCAGATTTGGTCTGATTTTTTTTTTAATTGACTTCTTGCTCATAAGTATGAGTAGCCTGGAGTGGCTCTGCCTCACAAGTTGAAAAATGAGCAAATATCTTGGTTCCTGTATAAATTCCGTTCCCAAAATCTTCCATTTCTGAGGCTCCTGTAAAACAGCAGCCAATTATATTCTGGTAGTTGGTCATTTTTTCTACCTGAATAACTCCTTCACAGCATAAACTTCTTCCAAGGTCATTTACTTCCTCTGATAGAATGGTATATAACATTTCTTTTTTTAGTAAGCTTTTAATTTCCAATGTGTAAATAATCACACTCTCCCATACACCTTAGGCAATGTAGCTTTGCTTCAGCTGCATCTGTAGGATGATTTTCTGTCTTTTTTATTTGTTTGTTTGCTTTAATTAGTTGTTGTGTAAGGTTCTATTAGTCCTGTGCATTCACTCTCAACTTTTTGTTTGCCATTTACTAACTCGCTCTATCATGTATAATCTGAAATGCATGTACTGGACATGGCAGTACCATTCCCATGATTTGCTCTCAAATGATTAATTGTAACCATTGAATCATAGCCTTGATTTATTGTAAGTCTGGGCAGTGACTGTGGGTGATGGATCATGACGGTCATGATATTTCAGAAGTAAAGTTCAAATTATATTTTAAAAGAATTTTCCCCTCCTTTGAAGCATCACATTTGTAATCTTCCCATAGAGTTTATGGCAGCAGATGATTATAGTGATTGATTCTTCCAGGATCCTATTAGACCAGCTTTATTTTGCCAATATAGCTTTTTAATTAGTGGGTTTTTTTGACATTATCAGCAAGAATTGATTTTTGAAAAGAATCACTGGTAATATTTCTAATAAGTCACTATAGAGACTAAGTTCCTTCATGCTGGCAGTAAACAATGTAAGGAAATAAATTTTTGTCAGAGTCAAATGATTTTAATCTGTTCAGTCCCTGGATGTTAAAGATTTGTATATTCTTTAATTTTATCTTAATAACTGAAATCTAGCTACTATTTAATTTTAAAATTTAGTTGATGGTGCTGGTTTGATTGTCTCTTTGTACTGTGGGGTTGAAAATTCATCCCTGGGTAAAATTCTGGGGCTGTTCTAAGGTAGGACAGGGAGTGAAACAGCAACAAACATCTGGCTGGGATGGAGTTAGCTTTCTTCAGAGCAGCCCATACACAGTACTTTACAGGAGCTTAACACTTGCTGGTGTTCCAGGGCAGATCTAAAATAAGAATCTTCAAGTAAAGGAAAAATACTTCTTTCACTTAATTTTAAAATATCTCTGACTACAGCACAGCTTGTTGTCCTAGCCCAAGAATAGCATAGATACAGCTGAATTTTTTTTTGTAAAATGCATTGTGGTACAAAAGGAGAAACATATCCAACTTTTTTGTGGGCTATGTGCATATATAGTTGGTGGACAAGGCAGAGAAAAAAATATATACATGTATGCCTCTCCCCTTATTTGGTTGGCTTTGAATAGAATCATCAAGGTTGGAAAAGACCTCTAAGATCACCAAGTTCAAGCACTAACCAAACTCTGCCAGGTCCACAGATGCTTGGATGTTAATGAAGATAAAATGCAAGGAATTTCTGAGCCTTTGGATGTGTTTCTTAATGATCTATTTAAAGTAAGTGAATATTGCTGCTCTTAATGTAGAATCTGGATAATATACTCACTTTAAAACACTTTGTCCTTGCAATAACCATGTAAAATAATGGTTTTAATGATTTAGATGGGAAATGGAGGCAAGACATCCAGAAATAAATTTTTATTTTTTTTTAGAATAGTGTTAAAAGTTTCTAGCAGTTTAACAGTTTTATTGGAGAGTAGACTATAAAGTTCTGAAATTGTCACAAGGCACTTCTTTACATCATCAGACTTCTGAGTATGTCAACAAGTAGGATCCTGTGAGACTCGCCAGCACCCACTGAGGAAGAGCTTAAGTGTAGGAAGGATCTAAGATCTCTGGTTTATTCCTAATGCAACCCTAAAAAGTAAATAATTTGGCTCTAATTTTTGCTTTCCTCACTTTTCCTTTCTGTTTGCATGTATAATTCCTCAGAGAAGGAATTATGTCTCATGAAATGCTGACAGCACCTATCACTTGGCTGATAACATGCAGGTTAGGCCTCCATGTGCCTCTTCCACAAAGAAGTAAATTCAGGATGATTTGATAATAAAAAAAACCCCATGAAGAGCATTGACAAGTTATTTATGTAAATGTGCCTTGGATATTAAGATTTTTTTTTTTTAGACAAAGTTAAATGCTAGAATACTGAAAAGATTTGTTTTCTTCCAGTAGTAGTTGGGTATCGCATGTCTAAAATCATAGTTACAGATACCATTACTGTAATCTAGGCATTTTTTAAAGTAAAAATGGAGCCTGGAAGCTTTTCTTCTTGTTTTCTGGCTCATGCCCTTCAGGATTTTTTTTTAAATTAATGATCACGTGCCCACTTTCATGGGTAATAAATGTACGGAATGTAGCCTTCCAGTGTTACATTTACTAAAGCTGATTCAAATGGATCACTACCAGTGATATAAATCACATTCTAATACAGTTTATATTTGTGCATTGCCAGGTGTGCTGTGTCTGGTGGCCAAAATACTCAACTGCACCTGTACTCCACCTTAGGTGATGAATAGACTGAGGGTTCTTACAACTTAAGTCATGTACCTATTCACTTGAGTAGCCCAGTGCTTTCAAAGTTTTTTGCCTAGATTTTTTTATCTCTTTCACTGCAGCCCAAGCACTTGTTTAAGGTTAATATCAGAACTTGAATATTTATATATATGATAATATAATTCCATAGATGAGTAATAAAAATGTGTATATTCATCCAGTGTATCAGATTTAATAAGCATTATCATGATCAAAATCTGCTAGTACCAGAAGGTACTAGGCACTGCTTTCTTAATATTATTGCCTTTTCAAGTAGTTGGATGATGTTTGCTGGAATGACCACCTGCAGAGAAGGGCATGTCAGCCTGACGAGCACAGACTGATGAACACAGTTGGCTACAGATTATTCAGGATCAAGACAGCAGGGAGCCATGAAAAAAAATCATCTGCTCCTGTCTGGAGGGCTGGCATTTCTCTCTCTGTAAGCTAGCCGTCCCACCTCTATCCAAATGGACTGGTTCTGCCTGTTTCCTTCTCCATCTGGAAATGATAGACCAAGCTGTCTTTTCTGATCTTAGTCTTTGCCAGGCTAATGGAGAGGAAGTGGAGGTGGGATACTGTGCTAAGATCTTGCACACACTGAGCCTTAGAGTCTGCATGAGAGGCAGGGGACTGTGCCAGTTAAGTGTGACAGGGGAATTTGGAGGTGTGCTATGGAATGTCACCTTCTTAACTCTGCAACAGTTTATTAAAAAAAGGTATTGTTAAATTTGGAAAAAAAGCTTCTTCAGAATTAATTCCTTCTTGTAGAAAATAATCGTGGTCCACTCGTAATGAGTTCTTAAACCTTTGCATGAGTTTGCTGCTGCTGAAGTGGCACACTGGACCTTCAGGGGCTACCATTTGCTTTCTGAGCTATAGCCAGGTCCTACCCTGCAAGGCAGGGGTTCTCCAGTCCTGGGGTTGCCTTTGCAGAATAAACCACCCTGGTTCCTCTCCTTCCCCGCTCTTATACCTCTCTTACCTTCTCCATCATGCCATCCCCTGCTGCAGCAGCTCTGGGAAGTGTGGGAAACCCAATGCTCGTGTGGAGTTGCCAGGAACTGCACAGAGGCGTCTTCAGGGACACAGGAAAGGATCCTGGCATCACTGTCAATGAAATTGTTGTTGGATTGTTGAAACTGTTTATATGTTGCAGAGTCACCTGTAACAAGGGCATTTCTGGGGTAAGCTAATCTGCAAGAGCGAGAACATATTAGGAAGGACTCTAGGGGCTCTCCCAGCCATCCTAGCTGACTTCCAGTGCTTGGTAGAGCTCTGCCTGCTGTTTTGCTGAATCCCTAAGGGATCACACTCTGTTTTAGAGACATTTTATAGTGGGGAGCGATGTCTTTTTTGGGGAAAAGGGAGAAGGTGATAGACCATTAATGATTTCATGGGAGGAATGACTGAGAGGTGAGGGTGCTCTCGTGTAGAGGTAAGTAGATGGGTACAGTTGAATCCAGAGAATTGCACGAAAAAGTGACATTAAAATTTGATAACTGCTGCCATGGGGAAAAAAAACCAAACAAACTCTAATTTTATTAAGTTTCTCTTAGTTATAAGTAGCTATTGAAAGGAAAAGTACAAAGTTATCACTTTCCATGTAGTATAAGCCATAAAAAATTGTATCAGATACATTTAATGTGTCTGCAGATACAATAATTTTAAATTTCATTCTAACATCACTTTCAGCTACTTTTAGGTAGAGGCTAAAAAGAAATTGGGCAACTTTAAGAGGAGCTTGACCTTTATGTTTGTAACAGTAATCAGATTATATGAAATCTATAATTAGAGCACTAATAATAGACATTCAAATTAGTTGAAGTGCAAGCTACAACAAAAATAGACATTGGACATCTGATGAGTATGAGACATCAGACGTTTGAGTTTGTATACAGACCTTTGAAAAGTCTTTAAAAAGGAGAAAGTAGTCTGAAAACAGAATGATGTTCAACCTAGAGTTTTAAATCTGCAATGCATGACTTGTTCTTTTAACTCTCCAGTCCTATTATTTATGTAGAAAATGCAACAAACAGCTGCTTGTATCCTTAAAGGCTATAGTTGCAGTTTATTTTAATCTTTCCATGCTCAGTATCACAATAAAGTTGCAAACAAAATTAGAAATTGAAAAAAAGAAAGTTTAAACCCTTGTCTTACAAAAAGCCCTACAAAATATGAACTTTCATTTATTTTTTAATTAATTATTTTAGGTGTGTATATATATAATCCTGTTCAGTTGGCTGAAGGGAATTGTAAATCAAAGTAACTATTTATTGCAATGGGAATAAGGGATAGGTTGGATAAAAAAGGAAGAATAGAAATTAAGGTACAAAGAAGCAAAGGCAATGTCAGGTAAACATCACCAAAAACAATTTGCAGTAGTGAATTATAACATCAGAAACAAGGAAAGTTTTTGAATAGTTCATTTGGACTATTTTCAATTGGTCGTGGTTTGTGGGAGGTTTGGGGGTTTTTTTGTTTGTTTTCTTCAGAACCAGGTCAAAAATGTGAATAAGCAGCAGGCTTGAGGATACACTTCAGTTTGTGTTGGTTCTTTCCTTTCTGTTCTTTAGTAGTTGCTAGAAGAATTTACCTCAATATTCCCATGGCACTCCTCTGTGTCCAATTCTTTCATTTTCACAGTCAACCTTGCTATCTCTCTTCACATCTTTTTAGCACATGGAGCTATGCACTTCACTAAACCCACTGCAAATTTCAGATGATTCATTCTCTTCTCTTCTAAGTAGGTTTTTTACTCAGTGTCTCTTCAAATTGTCTTTAGCATACTACAAAGTTCAAGAAGTCTTTCTTCCCTCCCCCTCACCCCGGTATGTTTATCCTCAATTAACTGGTCTACATTCATTCTAATATTCCTCCTTCAGCTTCTGCACTTAGTTGTCCCACGGTTCCTCAAGGGAAATATTTTTATTGCTTGCTATTTATTTCTATAGCAATGGAGTCCTCTTACACCTTCCTGCCTCTCACACTACAGAGATTTAAACAGATACTCATGTTTTTAGTCAAACTTTTCCTAGTGGGCTTGCGAAAGAGTACATATATATATAAACCTCTCAACATTGTGGAATTGACAAAGGGATCATTGATCATTTCAGATAGAGATGAATGAGTACTCTGTAAGAGGAAAGTAAGGGTTTATTCCACTCATTGAAAGTCAATTAAAATTGCATGTTTCAATCATTGAAATATAACACAGAAGAATTAAGATGATATAAATTTAGAAAACACAGGAAAATGTCTTTTTTTTTCTTTTTTTAAATGTGTAAGTCTTGGTTATAGGGGGTGAAAGAAAACATAAATCAGGATATTATTATGATACAATCAGAAACTTATATTTTTAGTATTAGACTCTTTCTACATAAAAAATGAGAAAGAAAGGAAAAAAAAGGTCCTGCTGTATAAAGAATGTAATCAGTGACCTCCTAAATCTCAAGAGCCTAACTTTCAGCTCTCTCTTTTTCCAGTGTTAAAGCGCATTTTGCTGATCATTCATTCCACTCTTTTGAGCAAAAGAGCTCTGTTCAAACAAATACTGAGTACTTGTTTCCAGGGGAAAAAAAAATGTTTCTTTTTCATGGGAACAGTAGCTAGTGTAATAAAGCCTCGGAGGTGGCTGGGGTGTGTGGTTTCAAATACTGTCACTGGATACGCACAGCGGTGTTTCTGGGGACATGTCAAAAGAAATGAAGTGTGAAACTGTATCTGCAACCTCTTGCTAGAAGGTTTTGAAGTCAGGGTGTTTCCAGCAGCTTTACATGGCTGTCTCGTTCCCTGAAGTTTACAGCTATATTGTCTGTGCTGCTGTAGAAGTCAGTGTAGTTGTGTGCCAGGAAATGCATCTAAATAAATGCTTAGGGAAGGAAGAAGGTGCAGATGAAACCTGTTAATGTACTCGGTGACCAAGAACAACCTCTTGATAGTGAGAGAAATGATTATATGAGTGAATGAAGAGATTTGAAGAAATACCTGAACTGGAAAGAACCTCATTTTTGCTCAAATGAGGATCATAAAATAACAAAGAAATCTAAGCTTAAGAAAAACACTAGGTACTATTTTGCCTTCCAAAGATTTCCAGCTGGCATTCTTAAGTGGCCTTTCAGAGATCTGGGTCAAATTCTCCTGACAAGAAGTCTCTCACTCTGCTTCCCCCCCGCCTCAAGTTGTTAACTATATTAACCAAATATATTTCAGATGGAGAAGTGCTTGAACATGTTATGTAGGATCAAAGCATAATGATTTTCATGATGAATAAACTCAAACCTTAACTAATATATTACCTACACTTGGTGAATAAATGAGCTAGTAGAGTGAGAAATGTTAGTTCTCATCTGGTCCTTTTATGATTAATTACAGTATGTGCAAGTTACCTTAGAGCTAAAAGATACAGAGCTTGATGTGTTGTGTCCCAGGAATAAAAACCTGGGATTGATTCTGCCCAGAGCGAATAGAAGAATAAAATTTAGAAATAAAAATATAAAACCCCTATGTATCGTTCATCTAGAGTTCAAATAGTCTTTCCACACCTTTACACTAAAACATCATGTAGTTGAATTTTCTTGTGAACTCAGCAGAATTAGATTTTTTTTTCCCCTTGAGAATTGAAATATGCAAAAATAATAGGAATTTATTAGCTACATTTTTAATATTTTTTGTTTTCCTTTCAGTGCATTGTAGCAATTGTAATCTTTTCTTAAGGAGAGGTTTCTGCTTCCCCCTCTCCAGCTGCTCTACAAGAATAGAAAAATGAGAAATCAGTGATTACATTAGTCTTGTCTTTACCTGATGAATGGTTTTTTAGATGCCTGGCAGTAACATATTATCCTATCCTTTCTGGCATGACATCTTGTCCTCTTCCAAGCCATTGCTTTATTTAAAGTAACTGAAATTAGCACAGTGTCTGCTTCTGTGAACTATGTTAAGATGTGCAGATTTGCCAGGACCCACCAAAGATAGTAGTGCTGCTCAGCCAGAGATGTCCTTTACAGCCTTTTCTAATGATAAGATTTTTTCTGGTGACTTTTGGAGTTGTCTAATTCCTTTCCAGTAAATTAGAAGATATTAGCTAAGGAATTCAGTTCATTAGGGGGGAAAAAAGTAAGGCCTCTTGAAATATTAACCTTAGGGTATATTTGACTTCCTAAATGGCCTTCAGATTAATGATTGTCATCAGTAGATAAAAGCTTGTCAGATTTTGCAGAGTTGATTTCTCTTTGAGTCCTACAATCAAATTTAAATTTACTGAGGCATATAGATCTCCCATTTCATTTACTCATAAATATGCATAAAGGAGACACTGTAGTAAGTCCTGGTTTTATAGACATGCAAATAAACCCCCTTACTGTCACTGAAGTAAACTGAGAACCCTGAATACTTCTTGCTTTTGAATAATGTGAAGGGGGTTTTCCTGTTGTCTCCTTGGGTATCTGTGAGTGCAGATCTCAAAATAACTTTCTAGCTAATTGTGACTGGAGGTTTTTTGAGATTTACTTTGCTGGGGATGGTTTTGCCAAGTAAACAGAGGGTACTTACTGTATTTACTTTTATTCAAATAAAGGTGTTTTAATTAAATTTGTGGGAGACACACTAGTGGAATCGGAAAACTCTATATAGCATTATGCTCCCATTTTCCCATTATCCTTTTCTACAGCTGAGTATTTAAGGAGGAGACACTGTTTTCCTGTAAATATTTCTCTTTACTGTTGCTCCATAAAATATAGTAAAGAGAAGAAGAAAAATATTCTTACAGTTGGTTGCTAATTTTTTAATGGAGTGTCTCTGTGAAAACTGGATATTTGCTTTTGTATCTGGGCACTTATAACATTATGGAATCATTAAGGCTGGAAAAGACCTCCAGGATCATCGAGCCCAACCTTTGATCAAACACCACCATACCAAACTAAACCATATAACTAAGCACCATGTCCAGTCATTTCTTGAACACTTCAAGGGATAGTGACTCCACCATCTCCATGGGCAGCCTGTTCCAATGCCTAACCAGCATTTCAGTGAATTTTTTTTCCTGGTGTCCAACCTGGACCTCCCCTGGCACAGCTTGAGACCTCTTGTCCTGTCTCTGGTTGCCTGGGAGTAGAGGCTGACCTTCACCTGGCTACAACCTCCTCTCAGGTAGTTTGTAGAGAGCAATAAAAGTCTCCCCTAAACCTCCTTTTCTCTAGATTAAACAATACCAGCTCCCTCAGCTGCTCCTCTTAGGACTTACTCTCTAGACCCAAATCTACCATATGAAACAGTCCTAGGCATGCGTGGCAAGAGCAAGTTTACAGTGCTTTCACAAAGGCCATGTGTTCTATCATGGATATAAACTGTTAAACTATCAGGGATGTAGTTTGAAGAGGAGGGTTGCACAGGATCATTGGTTAAAAAGCTGGGAAGCTTTTTGCTTTTAGTTTGTTGTGGGTTTTTTATATTTTTGTTATTATTGTTATTTTTTATTTATTGGTGTTTTGAGAAAGAAGTGCTTCACATCCAGGAAAGTGTAAGTTCTATGCACTTAGTGTTTGTCCTGATTACCCTCACAGGAATAAATTACAGTGTGCAGGAGCTGTGTGAACACTTATTCGTGTGTTAAGGATTTTGTCTGTGGGAGGAGACTTGGCATTGAATTTCCTCACACAAAGCAAAATACACACTCGAATGTTGTGGGGCTAAGGCCTGAAACATCTAATTTTTCTGTCTGTTAAAATGTATTACTTTTGTTTACAATATGATGAGTGGAGAATCTTTTGGCACTAGTCTTGGTACAATGTACCACCTCAGAGTTAGCAGTTGTCTTTTCAGTAATCATTTCTCATTATGTTCCAAAGGCATGGAGCTGAGAGAGGGATGCCTGAGGAGATTTTAGCTGATGACAAAGTACAAGCAGATTTGTGTTTTTGTTTTCTAGCATGTTGGTTTTGTGTTCCCCCCCTCCCCGATTCAGAGTTCTGTTGTTGGAGAATGGAGTACTTGTATTTGCCATTGTACTAAAGTAGTTGTCATAATGCGAATGAATAATTGGCAATTGATTATTTTTTCCCTGTTCGTTTGTTTGGCATATTCCTACAAGAGGGAGTAATTGGTGGTCATTATATGTGACATGAACTTAGTTTTTATTTTCAACTCCCTCTTGCTTCCGCCAAGAGATTTGTTATCTCAGTAGGGATCCTTCTCATCTTGCTTTTATCAGAAAACACTGGAGAACAGAAGAGTCTATAATTGATTTTTGTATTCCTTCACGTTTTTGTGCAGAGTTTTATGGAGGCTATATTGCCACAATGGGCTTTAAAAAAAGTAGGAAATTAAAGAAGGTTACATTTTTTTTCCCATTTTCAAATTCAATTAATATAGAAGTCTATATTAAAATGCATTTTGTGAGTCAAGCAGCTATCCAAGGAAATTAAACTTCCAATACTACCATCGTCATTATGGCCTGACGGACATCATGCAAATAAAATAAAGATTGGCCAAAGGGTCCTTCTTCTTCGGTTCTGAGCCAAAAATGGTCACTCTGCTGTCCTTGCCTTGTCAGCAGGTGACCAACTATTGGCTGAGTAGTTCAGGATGGGCTTGCCAGGGCAGGTGAGCTCTGTGAAGCTCAGGCTCCACGTGAGTGTGGTGTCCATATGGTGCATATGGCGTGGTGACACAGAGCCTTGGTCACAACCACAGCCAGGTGCTGCCTCAGTCAGAAAACACTGTGCTGGGGGCAGTCAGGCTCAAGGTGAGGTGTGGGCTCAATGCCCCTGTGCCACCTCGTGCTGAGTGCCCTGAAAAGTGAGCACTGGAGTGAAACTGTGGCATCTGCCAAAGTCACAGTGCAGAAGATTGGAGATAGTACGAAATTAACAACAAGTAAGGACTTGGTTGTGAAAAATCTGAGACTGGTTGAGAAACAGTAACAACAAAGAGAATTTCTGTTTCCTCAGTGAAGACTCCATCCCTGGAGGGTACCAACATTAGAACTGGCAGCTCTGGCAGCCTTTCTGCTGCTTGTGTGCCCAGAGCAACTGACTTTTTCTTGAACCTACAAAAATGAAAGTTTCTTCAATAGAAATTTGAATTATTATTTGCTGACATGAAGTTAAGCAGGTATAAGAACATCTAGCTTCTGTAGTGTGTATTTATAGAGTATATTTTTTATACTGTACAGGTGTTTATGAAGTACACTGAGACCCTTAACTGAAAGAATGTTGTATGAATGCAAGCAATAATTACTGTCACACATGTGAAAGAATCACGTCTTCCTGCCAGTAGCCTTTCCTCAAGGGGGAATTTAATTTCTTTATCTGCAATAATTTTAATGCCACCTCTCTGGAGATTGGAATGTACAGTATTTAAAGCTCATTTAAACAAGAGGGAGACTTGCTCTGCAATCCATTAAATCCAAAGGGACATGCTTCTACCCTCTCTTTGCTTGACACTTAGCTATACATGCAGAGTATGAACCTCTCTCAAATTCTCAGGTGATTCCTGGTTTTCTCTGAATGAGAAGAAATAACCTTTGCCTCTCTGTTAAAGGCATGCCCTTTACACATTTGGTTTGTTTCAGGATGCTTTTACTTGCATTTACTTATCCCTAGTTTTGGGTTGCTGGTTTTATTTATGAAGGGTGTTCTTCAAGTGTGCAAGTACAGTAACCAGAGTTACCAGGCAGTAACTAGTGCTTAACCGACATTTGTGTGAAAGCAGATAGGCTGACAGTCACAACATCTTGAATGGGCACTATTAGTTCACATTTATGTAAAATAATATGACTTCAGGAATGTGCATCTCAGCCCTCCAAGAGACGAAAGATATGTTATCCTAAGGTACTGGTGGATGGTTGTTTAGATTTTCTGGTACTCAGTCATAGCAAATATTAAGCTCAGTAATTTAATGCCATAATTAGAATTAGTTTAGGAGGAAGAAATATTTCATTTAAACTGAGTCTGTACATCAGGAAAAGTATATTTTCTGTCAATACAGATATTTTTGGTCTCATAAGAAGATTCAGCAGTTCCACTGTGTAATGTCTTCAAAAGTATTTTAGTATGTAAACAGCAGTAGCGAGGTGAGAAGCTATTACAGCTCATTTCTGTGGTTTACCATTGGGCAAACAGTTGGCAATTATTGCACTTGGAAGAATTGAATGGAAATGCTGGTTCTTCAGTGAATTCCCTTTTTACATCAATTGTAGCATATGTCCAGGTTTTTTCCAGCAATAATGAATTTCCTGAGGTGATTTTCCTTGTGCTTTTGAATGCTGAGTGTTAACATCCGGCAGGAGAGACCTGTAGTTGACCTTTCATGCTAAATGTGAAAGGGCTGTTGTAGCCTTTAAAAGGATTTTGTGCTTCTGGGCCTCCTGGGAAGCTCCAGTTACCTTCAGATTGGATCAGCTGTTTCAGGTATGAAACATCAGTTGTGCAGAGCAACTTTTAAATATTGTTAAGAGTGGTATCTGCCTTCTATGATAAGTCAGGTCTGAAAAACATCTGTTTGTGCATGCAACACATCTGGCTTTATGGTGCATTCTGTACCTTTCCCATCTGTTTAGGAGTGAAAATCACCAATACCTGTGATTTGATTCTTTTTAAAGTACTTTTTATATTTGAAAGCATGAAAATAATATCAATGTGGGCAGTATAACTGCCCAATAGAAAATTTCTGCAGCCATTATACAAACTGCAGCCTTCAATATCACGAGGAGTTTGTAGTAGACCTTTGCATCTGGTTAATCCTGACGCTTGTGTCCAAACACACATGTAATACTTTTAGTTTCTATGGAGGGGTGCTCAAGTGTCAGCCTGTGATCTAGATTTAAGAGGTGAATCAGTATTCTGTGCATTTTTCAAAGATTAAATTTCTGATAGCCTACTTTTTTCTTTGCAGAAATATCTGATTTCTGACAATTCTCTCATCTCTTTGAGAAGGCACTATGCAGCTTCTAGGCCTGGTTGGTGAGGCAGTGCAGGTGCTGGCATGTTGCTTTGTGTTTGATCCATATTAGTAGAACTGTCCAGAAGAGAAAGGTAAAACTGGGAAATGGGAAAGTCCAGGGGGATCCTGAAAATTCTCAGGTTGTTATGCTGGTTGTGAACTGATTTGGATGCTCATGGTTCACGTGGGCTTAAAGGGAAACTGCTGCTGTTCTATGCAGGAGAACCCATTGAGGGTTACATAGACCCTTAGTGCACAGAAATACATAGAAACCACACCTGCCTGAGGAATTCCCTGCACTGCAAACTGAATTATCAAGAGAATATTATAGGGAAATATCCATGATTTGCTCCTGGTTTACACTCTGTTTGTCAGAGACAGGCTATGGAGCTCAGCAGAACTTCTCATCTGGTCACATCTAGTACAGCTTTTCTTATCTAAACCGAATAATAAACAATATCCAATTTAATTAATGGATTTATTGTACCTGATATTATATCTACTTGCTGTAATAATTACTGCCTAGTTATTGACTTAATTTCTTTATAAAAAAGGAAAGAAAATGGAATATAGTTGCAGAGTGTTACTGTGAGCTCTGGTGTATCTAAAAGCATGAAAAAAGCCAAATATTTTTTCCTTAGCAGAAAATTTTTGAACTAAAACTTAATTAGGAATGAGGTGACTAAATCAGACCTAGTTTGAAATTGTGAGTTCTAATGTTTGTAGAAAAAAATTATCTTAGCACTGATTCTGGGAACACAACAGGCAGAGACATACAAGGAAATGATGTAGGTAAAGTGAGAAGTTACATGTTCGGAGCGAGATTGTAAGAGCAGAGAAAAAAATAGAAAATATGCTGCACTAATATAATCTCACATTTGCATTGGGAACTAATCAGCATTTATATTCTCAAATTAATGCAGTCGTATCTTTTGTAATGTACTTTGTTATACTTTCTGGACTAATCAATCTGTTTGAACAGTTAAAATCATCTTGTGAATATTTTAAATTGAAAGTTTCAGTACTTACTCAAAGTCTAATTCCTCTAGATGATTTGGACAAAATAATTCCCTTTTGGAAGCATAAATAGCAATATTTTTTCTATTGTTTGAAGAAAGAATTTTGTTATTTATTAACTGAAAAATAAGAGCTACTTCTGAAGTATGTCCACTTTCAGTTTTCTAAAATACTAGAATATATTCAAATCCCTCAAGTAGGTTATTATCTGCAGCAAGGACAAAAAGATAGATGGTATTCAAAATAATTTATTCGTAAAACTGGCAGTGCAGCAGGAGTCTAATCATCAGGATATGTGTCTCTGTTTCTAACACCAATTGTATTATCCCTTATTTCTAATACAAACAATTTTCAGTTGCGAAAATTAGGGAGAACAGCCAATGTAAGATAAAAAGAATGAAATCCATGAAACTGAAGTGGTTTAGGAAAGCTGTTTCAGAGTGCTTATAGGTTATCTTCCAAATCAGTGAATCCTGGAGTGAGTATTTTATTCTGTCTCAAGAAATGAAATAATAAGTGGGAAGTATTCTGTTCAACTTGCAGTCAAGAGGGACAAAACTACAGTAAAGCAGAGGATTTTTGTATGAAAGATAAGAAATAGTAATTTTTTTCTTCCCTTGGAGCTTTTAAGTATAAGGAACAATGCCTTGAATAGCCTTCCTAAAATTTTGGAAAAGATAAACGTATTTTTATAAGTGTATAAATGCTAGAACAGTGAAATTCTCCAAACCTCCTTTACACTCTTCTCACTACTTTAAATGTGGTCAAAATAATGCTCAAATAGAACTGATATGGGAGAAAAAAAAGTGTGAAGAGCCTACAATGTGCAAATGAGAACTCAAAACCTCACCATCGCCTGATCTTATTGTTTTTCACACTTATTTACTTTTCCCTCTTACAAATGTACAAGTGAAATGTTTGGTGTAGGATATTTGAAAACAGAATTTGGTGGTGATACTTAGTCCTCCCAGAATTTACTTGGATAAAAATGACAGAGTGTGAAGTTATATTCTGGTGCTTCTTTAGCCTTGCTTTCAGCTCCAACTTGGTACTTCAGTTTGCTTCCAGCTTTTTTCTGCCCAAAGTAAAATGTTTCCTGGCCATGTGCTGCCTCTATTTCTGTCAAGTGGGGTTAGGAACTGGTGTTGAAAAGACAATATAGTGCTCTTTAGCTCCTGGAAATTCCTTTCTGCAATGAGCCGTCCTAAAAGGCCAGCTGTGCCCAACCACACAGCTGTTCCCAGAAAAATAATAGCTTAAACCTGCTTTTGTCAAGGCCAAGAATCAGATCCTGTGAATTTATGAAAGGTGAATGCTACGGTAGACTCTATGAGTGTTTTGGATAAGCAAGATTATAAATAATATAATAAAAATAATTTACTTTAGTAGGTGATAATGAACTTTACAGGTAGTTAATGCCATGTTTAGTATTATTCTTTTATGTTTGTGATCCAATCAGCCAGTGCAGTAACCAACCTAACCTACGGCAGGAAATTATACATCCCATTATTCCTTATAGTACAATAAAGCCCTTTATTGATGGCAAGCATTAGTTTTGTAGTCACACTGACAGAATTCATATCTTAGCAGAGCATCAAGGCTTTTCTTCCCTCCTCGTAATAGTTATCCCTAAAATTCTCCTGTTCTTCTGTTGTCAGACCTGGACATGTGGTATATCTGTCAGCATTAGGAAGAAGGTTCTGGGCCACAGAAATTCTCTCTCCAGTCAGATGTAACAGAAGAGGCCCAAAGTTCATAAGAAATTTGCTTTTCTTATGAGGATCTAGTGAGTTAGTTCTAATTCCAACCTACTGATTCCACGTGATGGTGGATGACACTAGAGCATTGTAAACATATCCAATTATCATATGGTTTTACATATCACTTCTGAGAGAGGTGCTCACCCGAGCGCATTTTCTGTAGTGCAGTTTCTTTTCTGAAGTGTATGTGTTATATCATCTCTAAGAAACTCACATTTTCTAAAGGGAAATTTTCAAATATTTCCTCTGAAGCTCTGCATGTTGAGCATGTATAACTCAGGTGGGCAATTAGATAATTAAAATATGTGATCTTAATGTTGAGTGTAGGCTACAACCTGAGCAAAAGGAAGTAATTGTGAAACCGAAGGTAGAAAGCTGAAGGTTGCAAGCTGGTCTATCCTTTTTCAGATGTTCTAGGCAGAAGTGAAAGTTTGAACTGCTATACTTTTCCTAGAAAACATGAAATAAATGGGCACAAGGAATTATTTCATTAGTAATGGTCCAGGATAACTCTAATGTTAGAATCTGAACTTCTTAATAAAAAGTCTCTGTTAAGACTACAAAAGACAGGAAACAATTGTATTTTAACAGACAGAAGCATTTATAGAACCCTTTATTTTTATGAAATTCTATGTGAATTTTATAACACTCTTTTTAGTATTGAAGGAAATGAAGGGTGAGCTGTCCTAGATTATGAGAAATGAAAAGAAATTCATAACTGTATCTGTGAATATTTCTGTTTCAGCTGCTGTGGAACAAAGCTCAGTTTTTCTTTAATGTTTCATGGACTTGTGATCTACTAAATGGAGAAAAAAATGAGGGCACTCTCTTCCTTGTGTGAGATGTCAGATAAAATAAAAATGAGCCTAATTTATTATGTCTTTTAAACAGATGCTCCTACATATGGGCATGTGTTTCTGTATTTGTTTACTGATACATTTTAAGAAATGATTGCCCTCTTGGTAATGGTTGCAAATAATTACTTATGAAGAAAAGTTCCCATTATGCAGGCACCTAAAATTGTTAGTCACCTCTTAAAACACTTCAGTTCCCACTTCCACCTCTGAATTCCCACCAAACCTTCTCCTTCTCCTCAGTGCCTCAGTGTCATGTAGGAACAGGCATGTCAACATTCAGGAAGGTACCATCACACAGTTCTTTTTAATTGACAACACTGAATAAATTCACATTCATTTATATCTGTGAAAAACTCACAGATTGTGCTTGTGCAGTTGAGCTTAGACAGTCTCTTCCATCTTAGATTTTGCTTTCTCAAGCTGGAAAAAGCCAATTTTTTTTTTCATTTTTCAAACTGGGAAATAGCTTGTTTTCCTTGGGGGAAAGATTTGTGAGGGAATACAAAATGCCCTTCCCAGTCCAAATAGTCTTACCGCATGCATCAAGTATTTTGCACTGGTCTGCAAGAATATTTCTAACCAGTAGTTCAGTAGGTCAGCTGAAAACATAAGGCAAAAGAAAACCAACCTAGAGCAATATCAGCACAGTTAATCTTTTGTAAACAGCTTTTGTTTGTGCAGTGATAACTTTAGAGGGTGACAGGAAAAAACAAGTTACCAAATCATAAGAGTTTTCTTACTTACTTTTCTTTCATACTTGCTTATCAAGCACTGCAGTAATTTTGAAGGACTACACATCATTAAAAGAAAAATCTTTGTGTTTTGCATACCACATATCCATAAAGTGTGCACAGGAATGAATGATAGTTTACTGAATTTAAATTAACAAAATCCAAACTTACTTTGACAAATTTAGTGGAATACTTTAACCTGTCAATGACAGTTGTTTGTCACTGTCATTTTTGCAGCACATCTGCAATATTTAGCAGTTATACAAGTGCTAAAATCCTCTGATGCTTTCCAGAAATGCCTGCATAGCAATAAACCCCTTAATATCCTCACTTACTTGGGATTTTGGACAATAAGCAAGTCTAGCATGTATTTGACAGTGTGATAAAGCTGCTATAGACTTAGCTGCCTAAATTGAGCAGCAAAAGACCAGCAAAACCGTCATGAGTTCACCTTTCCTGATGGGAGGGTTGGCTGGAGGGACGATCATGTCAGCTAAACCAGAGTTAAAAAGCAGTAGGGAGTCCACTGTGGATGGCACAATCCTGGCTTAGTTTCCATTGTTTCTGATGTGTCTCTGCAATTCAGCTGATTTCTGAAGCTGAGTTAATCACCTTAACAAGCATTCCCATATTTGAACAGAAGCATGAAGCTACTCAGGGCAAATTCCAATGCTTTTCTTTTGGGTCTGATATTTTCTAGTTGACGCTAACATATTGCACTTGTTCGTGAGCTAAACTCTTTACCTGATGTATCCTCACAAGGTATTACTTATATCAGGTTTCATATGACATTTTCCAAGGAGATACAAAAGTTGGTGATGTGTGTATTCTATGGTCGTCAAACACCAAGATGGGTGATAGTTTAAGAGCCCACCCAGGTGGGGCAGCAAGCAGTGCTATTGATTCTGTTGAAATGGTGTCAAGCTCTCCGAACAGTGTCAGAAGATGGTTATTTCCATGACTAATAAAAAAAAGCAAACCACCAGGTGTTATGATGTGGTTTACAGAGATTGTTAGAGTTATAGTAAAGTTTTCTAAAGAGTGAGTTTTATTATTGGATCAATAAACACGCTCTAACTTAAGCCATTCGGCTTCACCCAGGAGATGAAGTTTAATGATGAAAGTGTGAGAAATAAATGTGAGAAAAGAGGCTTCAATACTTTCTTTTTCAAGACAAGTTTTACGTTTCCCATAAAATTAAGGGCTCGTAATAACATGGCACAGCTGTGATCAAGTCACTGTTAATTTTGAGAGCAACCCGGTGCAATATAAACTTTGACCTTGTTCTGCATTTCACAACAAAATAAAAACTCAGACATATATTACAGAAGAATGCTGAGAGTCAGGAAAAAAGAATACAGTTCGAACAAACAGCTTTCAGTGTGAACATAGTACGAAATGTGTTCCTCCTTGTGGATACCCTAGAATGTGATTAAGGAAATATGTTTTTTTCAGTCATCCTGAAGTTGGGGCATAGAGCTTAAAGAAACATGTTCTGAATGGGCTTGTTTGCATGATTACTCTTCTAATAGACTGAGGGTTTGTGTACTATTTCATGGGCTTGCAGGTAAATGTAGACCTCTGTTTAGGTAGGTTATTTATAGGACAGAAAAAAACCAGGGATGTCAAAAGGAGGTCTGTGTATGTTCTGGATATGATAATTTTTTCTTGAAAAAAGCAGACGTGAGGTTGTGGTAGAATAAGAGAAGTTTAGGGGTGAGTGATCTATCCTCTGTGTATTTGTCTGCTCCTGTTTTTTTGCATTTGAACTGTTATGTTGTTGAGGTGGGACTGTCTTTTTGTCTTGTGGCCTTGAGCTTCTGGGGAGGTTTGCACAGCCACCCAAATTCATGAACTGGATCTTGCTCATTGTCATTCACAGATGACTGGGGAAAGGTAATTAATGGAGTTTCCCTGTTAACATTGACTATGAAAGGGAGGCGTGGAAGATGGCTATGTGGAATATTCTTCTTCCCATAGCACTGCAGAAAAAAAGTAAAAAAAGTTTTTTCCACCTAATTAATAATACTTGCCACCTAATTTGTGATACTTGTCTAACTGGTGAAGGTTGATGCAGTGGCTTTTTTCTTTTCTCTCTTTTTTTTTTTCCTCCCTCTGTGTTACAGATATACGTGGGCTGCAGGGATTTCTTGATCAGGCCTCAAGACTGGGACTTGATGTATCGTTACAAAAAGTGGACAGGAACATCAGCAGAGTGTTTTCCAACCTTTTTACTACCATGAAAACAGAAGAGCTGAACCGCTATCGGGACACCTTGCGGAGGGCTATCTTACTGCTGAGCCCACGGGGAGCCCAGACTTTTATTAATGAGGTCAGTGCACAGTTGTTTTTATCATCAATATTTCAGAAACGTGTATTATGACTTATTATGACTTATGTGATACCTTGCTGTGTTTCGCCATTTCGACAGTGCTGTTTGTTAAATGTCAGATGGGACTGTCAGATGGGTTGATGCAAATGGGGCAGCATGGGCCAGCTGGGCACTTTCAGTATAATATACAGCTCTCTGGAGTAATTATTTTTTTATCTGGTTGTCTTCTGTATCGATAATTTTTTTCCTGAATTTCAACCGCTGTTGACAAGTGACCAGAAAATCTACAATAGTCCATTAGAAATGAAATATAATGTGCTTAGAGAGATGCCTTTGTTGTGGAAGTGTCCAAATTCATATTAAAAGGACGCATTATGGATGTTTGAAAGTTAAATCAAGGAGATTTTATCAAATATGAGGTGGGAATTATATGTTTGTCTTTTTTTTCTTAGTGGTTTCTTGAAATCAATGAGGCTAATTAGGACAGGGAGGTAGCTGTTGGGCAAACTTTAATTAGTGTGCTGTGGGCTAATTTTTGGCATTAATTAGTTTTATCCAGATTTCTTAATATTAAATAATGAATTATTTTACAGTACTTTATATGTCAGAATTGAGAATGAGAGTTGAAGCCTCAGTATAAGTTGGTGTATTCATTAGCTAAGAATTTGGTAATGAAGTAGGGGGTTTAATTTTTTTTTTTAGCTAACCAGGCATAAGACTGAACCAAGAAATGAAAATGTGGGTGAGACCTGTTTCCAATTATCAGTTTAGCTGCATCAAAGCCTGCTAAATTAAAAAAAAAGTCAACTCAAATTAGCTTATTAAGGTTTTTTACCATAATGGCATTAGTAAATTATCCACGTTTTATGTTCATCAGTGATTTTTAAATTAATAAGTTAAATTTTATCAGAAATAAATGAGGCAAATAGTTAGCTTGGAAAATACTAAGCACAGGGATAAACTCTACTAGTGTTTGTGCATACACAGGGATTTCCAGTAGAAGAATGAGGGAGCAGATGCTCTCAAAGTGTAGTGAGCTCTACACAGCTCAGTCAGTTATATTTGCTTCGTAGCAGACCTCCAGCAGAAATACACATTGCTTAGCTTTCCAGTGAGTCCTAACAAAGTATCCAAGCCAGGTATGAAAAAGAAACAAACACGTGTGTTTTATTCAGACTCAAACTGGGTGGAAAGTGTGTCCCCCTTCAGTGCTCAAGGCTCCAGATTTATTTATTAAGAGTTAGATGAGTGCACTGTCAGGACCCTGAGGTGTCTGGAGTGTAAAGGCTTGTGTATTAAACTGCTTTACTACTCACTTCACCTTAAAGCACTGTGTATTATAGGCATTAAGACTAATGACCCTGATATATTTCCAACTCCCTGCAGGAGTTTAACAGTGGGCAGAAATGAAAAGTAATTTATTTGGCAATCTTCCTATATTGAATCTTGATTGATTCAGAAAAGCTTTATAAAAGAAAATTTAAATCTTAGAAAGGAACTCTCAAAAGGCTTGAGATGTGAGGTGCACGGTGTAGGGGAGAATCTTTCTCTGGCAGAGGCTGGGCTTACATTTTGTGGAGTTAGCAAATAACTGCAATTTTTCAAGATCTCAGTCAATAAGTGGAACTAATTATCTGCAGCACATTTTCAGGGAGTCTAGAACAACAGCTTTCAGCTTAAATGAAATATGCATTTGTATGTAATTTACAGAAATGCATCACTCACTCTGTGTGGCAGTAAGTGCCTTTGAAGGGTTTACTTATTTCTACAGTAACTATTTCGTGTTGTAGATAACATACAGCTTTATACTAGTAGTATTGTTACCAATCTGGCTCTGCACCTTGAAAATTGTTTGAGATTCTGAAACAATTTTTCTCTTCAGTTTTGGGGGGAAAATTAGCTCTGCAAAAAGAATCTAAGTAGTAGCATCAGAAAAAAATGCAAAGATATAATTTTTATATTTTGCACATTTTTTTTTTTAGTTTAACTCAAGTTAGAAATAAAAGCTGAAAAACAAAGAGAAGAAATTGGATTTAACGCTTTGTTTCCACAAACTTGTGGAAATGAAAAATTTCATGTGAAAAAGAGGTTCCTTATTAAGTTTTTCAGTTTTGCTGAGTTGATATTTTGTAGTAGGGGAAAAATGTCTGAAAAGCTTCAACTACATTTTTAAGGTGTATTGGCTAATAGCATTTCTTTATAAAAAGCAGGTATTGCACACAGACCCTCCAGTGGAATGCAGAACAAAAATAAGAACAGTGTATTCATTGACTATGAACCCTGATATGAACAGTTTTAACAAATTTTTCTTAGCACAAGTCACAGACATCAGCCATTGGAAGCTGGTACAAGATTTATTTTGCCTGGTTTGATATTGCAAGTGATACATTTTTCCTGCTAAAAAAATATGGATCCAGTTTTCAGCCTCACTTATCATTTCTTGGGTGGGCCAGAGAGATCTCATCTGACTTTGGACACACAAAGTTAGGAGATTCTGCCATATCATACGTGAAGAAGCTTTGAACCCTAGAAGAACTCAATTTTAGGATTATTTCTTTAATTTTCATTTAACTCTCTTAATATTTCAGTGCCTGGTTCTGTCATGTGTCAAAGTTACTGCAGCAGGAGTCATTTCATACGTTTTCAAGATTTATTATTTTACTATAAAAACTGCTTTGACTGTAAGAAAAGAGAGGAAGAAAGGAAAAATATCTTTTCAATAATATAGGTATAAACACAGAATCAGCTGTCATTCAGAAAAGAAAAGGCAAATGCGTTTATAAAATGTTAACTAACCTAGATTTTGCATTGAAAAGTCACTTGGGGACTGAAGCAAACCTAATGTAAAGAGTGTCCCTCCTTAATCAGTTGAGAAAAATGTTCCATTCCCCACCTGCAAAAATCCTGGATATATTTGTCTCAATTCGTACAGATGTACATGTAGCAGCAAACACAATTTTGCAGTTTGAAGGCCATGCCATCCTCTTGCAAGGCAATATATAGAAAGAAAAGAAGAAAAGCTAACAATTCAGAAATGGGGAGATTTGTCACTTTTAGCTGTTCTGTTAATTTCTTTGGCCCTGACACAGGAATCTGAGATTCAAAAGACTCCCTCTTTGTGGCAACCAGGTTTCACCTCTCTCTTTCACTTACCAATCAATAGGTTTTTTTGGTTGCAAGTAAAGGTAAATTTGTATGGATTGCTTTTATCATTAAGGGCTGTAGAGTGAAATGAATAAATGGAAAAAAAAGTTCAAAGAGGTGACAAAAATGATAAAAGAGTGGGAGAGTATGACCTGTGAAGAGAGGTCTCAGGAACATGCTATATACAGCCAGCCTAGGGGAATACCACTGACAAATACCTGACAAGGAACATGAGAGGAGAAGAAGGAATTATTTAAGGTGATCATGGGTTGTATAACAGGAAGTAATGACCCAAAGCTAAACAGGGAGTGCTTTCTAGCAGGGAGGTCAGTCGGACAATGGGAGTGCTTGGCAAGAGGGTTCAGTGAGGCGTCATTCTTCAAGGTGTTCAAGAGTTCACTAGATAAAAACACTCTGGTAAATTAGGCTAGCAGACTTTCCTGAATTGGTTTGAAGAATGTTCTAGATGATCCAGGAGTTCTTCTGAAGACTTACCTGGAAACATTTGTTGCATGAATAAGTTTAGATGATGTACTTTTTCGACATGACATATCTGAAGAGGAAGAAAAGGTCTTGTAATTTAGTGCTTCTAAAGTTTCCTGTGGCAAGTGTGTGGTACCTGGTGGCTGTGGTTTGGTTTTTTAATTCTTCACAGAGGACATATGGTTTGTTTGGGATATGTATTTTAATGAGATTTTTCTTCATAACCATAGGTGATATCAATTCTTTATTCTTCCTTCTTTTCATTATCTATATATATAAACTTTACTTTTTAAAACCAGTAAAATAGAGGCTGTAACCCACTTGCGTGTAATTATTGACTTGTAAGGAGAAGACATTGGCTTTACAAAACCTTTAACTCAGCATTACTTGTATTTTTGGCATCGTCACTGAAGTGAAAACTGTTTCTGTTGAGGTGGATCTTTGAAAATGCTGTAGTTACTTGTGAGCCTGCCTTGCCTCTAAGCTAGTAAGCTTACTGCAGTAAGGTTCCTTGTATATATATGCATGTCCCTGCAGCAAACCAGCTGAAAGCAGAACTCTTTGCATGCCTAGGATAGTAAATAAGTTTAAAAAAAAAAAGTAATAAAGAGAGCAGATTAATTGTTTTAAAAATTAATACAAACCCCCTGTATCAATGCAGCAGAGTTATGTGGATCACTGCAATTCCAATTTGAGCTGAAGCTAAAAACTTCCAGAATAACTCTGTGTTAAACAACTGTAATTCATCTCTGCCCTGTTCATGTAGTAACCTCGGTGACCTCACTGGAGAGCAAAGACTGCTCTCTCTTTCTCTTTTACCCTAGTTCATACTAAGTGTTCTTCCTGATTCTTTAAAATAAATAGAGATATCCTGCTTTTGGTTTGGGCTTTTGGGATCATTTCACAGTGATTTCTGGCCTTCCTTCATTCCTGGTCATTGAGAATGCTGAATACCTTATTCCCAGAGCACTCTCAGTTGGCACTTGTTAGTGAACAGTGCTCCAGACTTCTCTTTTTCCCTTCTGCAGCTGGTGACATGTTATTACTTGACTGGATGAATGAATTATTTATGGCATCTTGAACAGTTTGCACCCACAAGCAATTGTATGAAATGGTTTTCTCAGAAAGCAGGGACCTTCAGTTTTCAAAATTTAACTGGAAAAAGTTCAATACTAATTTTCTGGCACTTAACATTTCATATTGGCATACGTCTCTCTCTCTTTTTTTTTATGTTGCAAACATTAAGCATATTAGTCCATATCTCTGTTTTCTCTGCAGCATATAAACATCTTGAAATATTGGTTAATAATTTTGGGAAAAAATATTATGACTCTTCTGTTTTTAGAAGGCAATTTCTATGTTGAAAGAGCTGGTAGTGATTTGTGAGTGCTGGTAACAGACCTGTAGAAATAATACATTCTTCTTTCAATGGTTCAAGTTAAATTATGCCCGCCTTATTTCTCCTAAATCCTCCTGTGGTATTCTATTTCTTCCTTAGAGCTTAAATCTTGTCTGCTATTGTTGACGTTTTCAATACGCTGAGACTCTTTGTGCTTAAAGAGAATAATAATTATAATTAAAGCCCAAGCAAACCTCATTGAACTGCTAAAACTGAAGTGAAAACAAAGCCCTCCCATTTTGGGATAAATTAGCCTTGAAGCAAGTTTCTTTCCACTGGACCAAAAAAAAAAACCCCAAAACACAAACCCTCCTACATTTTGTTTCACTGTGTTTAATCCAAGGGGTGGGATTATTTTCACAGGGATCTCAATCTATTGGATCCCTGTGTGAACATGTTTGGAATGATCAGTTACGCAGATTTGTAGACACTGTGAAGAGGGGAAAAAAATGGTGAATAAATGACTCTATGAATTGCTTACCTAGTTTCATTTAAATGGCATTCCTTTTGCTACTACTGGTATATTTAAGTGACAATTTTAACCCTTTTTTTTTTTACTCCACTAGAATGTTACATGAGACGTTAAACCTCAGTGTTGAAATGATGGGAAACATGAGGCTCTCATCCAATTCTGTGCATCTCTAACAATAGCTGATAGGAGTTTTGTGAGGCTTTGTGGGTCAGTTGAGAAAAATGGCAAGAGACACACAAAGTCCTTGTGAGTCTAGAACCTGCTTTGCTGTCAGTCTTACTAAGTCTCTCGATGCCAGTAATGATGTGTCTGGTCTGAAGGAACCAGATTTCCCAACTCATATTCTGAATCCGATGACTGGGCACATATGCATAAGGGATCATGTATGTGCAGGAATCAGGCCTTCCTCTTGCTCCAAATGCTTAATATCCAGTGTACTTTTGGGTCCTTGTTTTATTGCAGGTGTTCAGTTGCTAAAACACGATTCACTTCAAAATTTTCCTGCTGCCCACATGTAAGGATGTCGGGTCTAAAGGAAACTGTGCCAAACATCTGGGTGACAAAGTTATTAAAATATCTGAAATAAACTTTTGTCTCATGAGCTTCATTAATTTTTTTCAACTAACCAATTTTTTAGCTAATTATTTTTGGTTATTTTTTATTTGTTAATCCAGATCTCCGAAGAGATTTAACCTCAAGATGGAGGGGGGGGGGAGGCTGCATTTATGGTTTGGTGGTTTTTTTTGAAGGAACAGGAGCTATCAATGACTTGGAAACACACAAGTGTTGTATTGGGCCACAGGCAATGCACCTTCTTTAGAACTGTCTTACTCAGTGCTGGTTTTTGCAAGAGCTGAGACAGGACAAGTCTAGTGGGCACTAAAAAAACAAGGCTGCCAAAAACTAACCCCACCTCCACCTATTCCTTCATGGCTCTGTTTTCCAAATCATTTTACTTCGGGTTGTTTGGCTGACTCCTTGATTAATGTGCAATTTAAAGATAAAAATCATATGTATATGTATTTTTAAGGTAGTGAAAAGTGAGATTGAATATTCTGACATATCTGTGGTCACTAAAATACATAATGTTTCTCTGAAATGCTACAAGTCTGTAGATGACTTTATCATTCCCAGCAAGGATAATTTTCTGCAATTTAGGTATAATTTACCAGAAAGGAGAAATTAGTAATTAATTATGGATGATTAATTTTAAATATGCTCCTGCATTTGCGTTTCATCCCTATACTAGCATTTGCCTATTGTAAGGCACTGGCAGAAGCAGCACAGCTACATGAGAAAAGATGTTTCCTTACAAAAATCAGAAAAAAGTAATGGTCATAAAAAAGCTATTTACCATCTTCTGGTTTTACTTTTTCATATAAATTTAGTGACTTGTTCTGCTGACTGTTCTAGAGAAGCTTGACTTTGAAGGTTATAAAATACATACTGTAATCATTCTGTATTAAACTTTTGAACCTACAACACCAGTGTGTACACACTGTAGCTACAGGTTGATTTTTTCCATGTCTCTAAGCACAGGAATTGGCTTGGAGGACAGGACTCTGAACAACCATATCTCCCCTAAATAAACTTCTAGACCTGCTGTGCTGGATTGAGAAAACCACTGATTCATTTCGTTAGTTGTTCCAGAGGTTATAGAAGGAGGCCATTATCCTTAGAAAGGATGAGTAATTATTGCTGATAATAATTTGCACCTGCTTCAAAAATCAGCTCCTTTTCACAGAAGGGTTTTAATCACTTCCAGTAGGTGAAATAAAATTATATTTACCCAAGACTTATTTTTAGTTTCAAACTAATTTGAAAAATTACTTAAGCCTTCACTAATTACTCGTAGCACACAGGATAGTGCTGTCTGTGTATGAGATAAAAGCTTGGGTGAGATTTACCGTGGTTGGAGAAAACTAATCCCAATCAAGGTGTCCTAGGACTGGTGCTCTGTTCCTCTTAAAGTTATTTTGTGCTGGCAGGCAGCCTTGTTGATGCAGCACTGCCCGGTGTGTAGGAGACAACACTGAATTTTGTGCCTGTTTCTTCACAGTTGAAAGTTTAGAGTTCCTAAAAAAATAAAAAATAAAGGGTCAAGGGAGCTCTCTAGAAATACAAGGGAAGAAATATCTGGAAACTTTGTTCATCAAGGACAAGCAGTTAGATCCGATTCAATTCAGCTTATAACTTGAGACAGTGTGGTAACTGTGCAGGAAGATTGTCTTTTCCTCAGGCAAAGAGTGTTCTGTGTCAAAGGAATAGAGCGGTGTATCATCAGCATAAAGTGTGATGTGTCAGTTCATTTACCTTTGTACCTTGGAGGATGGCAAATACTGCAAAATTAGCAAGGGTTTGAGAGTTGTTTTGGAAAGAGAGTATAATCCTATGCTAATAATTATTTTTCCTACTGCTACTGTTAGTACTGCTGGTGCTACTGTAACTATATGCTTTCTGTACTTGAGTGGCTTGTTATGATTTTGGATGTTGTTTTACCAGGTGCTGTATTTGTGTCGCCAAAGAATTTACGGCGTTCAGGAGGTGACAGATAGAGGTATCTGGGGGCTAAAAGGGATTGATGATGAATGTTGTTCTGTGACACCAATAGTGTCATCATTCCAGGATCTTAGAAGCTAGCATTTTGAAAATAAAATAAAAAAAAGGATTTTAAGATATTTGTGGAAATGTTTTCATAAATAAGAATACATGAAAAGGGTTGAAACCAAGGCCAGAATCTTCATGATGAATTAGAGGTAACCTGAAAGATTGGAATAAAAAGTATACAGTATTGAAAGTGAAGACAGCATATCTTTGATGCGACAGGTAACAAGGGAGCTATGGAAGCAATGTGAAGCGATGGGTGAAATGATCAAAGCAAGGGTTTAGAGATCCTCTTTGTAGCAGAAGTTTTAGTGACATATGAGGAGAGCTTGAAATTCTTAAGGTCAGAAAGATGAACTTGGAAGTAATCAATATGTAATATCATCAGAGCTGGGAAAGAAATTTTGGCATTACATATGGGTAAAAAGAACTGTTTATTAGAAAGATTATGTCTGAGGAATCTGTGAGATTTTGGGCTTATCCTGGATGAGAAGCTTTGAAAGTAGTGAGAGTCAAGGATGACACTTGTGTTGTAGTCCAAATTGGCAGGTCTGATGTTCTGGCTGTTCATTTTGACTGAGAAAAAGGATTTTCTTTCCCTAAAGGGAGAGGGCTGAGAAATCTCATTATCCACATGAAGCTTGTGAGGGTATCCAGAAAGCAGGCTATCAATTTAGACTAAACAGAATATGAAAAATGTGTCACAGAGAAGTAGATCAAGACTCATCAGCATGTGAATGACCATGGATTTTTTTTTGCTAGTTTGTTCACTGGATGAAGTTAATGTAAAGAAAGAAGATTACAGAGTGAAGGGGCGTGGAACTCTCCTTGGGAACTTGGAGAATATCACAGAAAGTATCCCCAGGAGAGACTGTGCTGGAGTGTTGGAGGAGGAAACTCATGAGAGAGGCGCTGAGAAGAGGAAGTTTATCAAGAAGAAATGTGATCAACTCTATTAAAAATATCTGGCAAGTCAAACAGGAGACAGTAACAATTTTAGAGTGTGGCTAAGAAAAGTGAATGACAATAGGAATAGTTTCAGTTAAGTGAACCATGTGTTAAAGGGTCTGCAGGTAGGAGGGAGAGGAAGAATGGGGTGAAGAGACAGGCTGGCAGTGGGAGCAGCTCGTGTGGGCTGGGACTTACATCATCTCTCTGGATGGGCAATGTGTGGTCTGTCAGCTCTGCTTGTCTGCAGTTCTTACCAGGTGTGCAGTTGTTTTCTGTGCTGTTCTCCAATCATCGGGAAGCTGTGTATTCATAGACAGTAGAGATTATACTCCCCATTCTTGTTGCTGGTTGTTCTGCTATGTCCAGAATTCCTTTGTATTAATCTTATTGGGAAAGGAGACAATTTTTCAGGTTTTGGATAATTTCCTTTGCAGTGTGATGACTAAGGGAATAAAAGCAGATCTGACAGTATCCTCTGTGGGAAAGGACATACACTTTGTGTCCTAAGGACATTTTCTGATGGAGCTTTAGTTTTCAGTAATGTCTCTTTACTGGAAAAGTCTTCATGCTGGTATTTTCATAGAAGGAAATATAATCAGGTTTCTATACCCAGATTTGCTGGTTTTGTCATTGTTTTTGTTCACTGCATGTTCAGGGTTTTGTTAAGATACATTTTCGAAGCTTTTATTCAAAGATCAATTTTCAAGGTTGATTTCTTCCTGTTGAAACTGATACCTAATGATTATCCTTACAGAACATAAAATGTGGAGATAAAGGGTTATTAGTCCCTTTTTTACCAGCTGGGGCATTGAGGTTATAAAGAAAGTAGGCAATTTACTGAGTTCACCTGAAACAGGGACTGAAGTTCTAAATGTCAAACCAAGAACTTGCCCAAAAGGTCATCCTTTCATTTGACACTGCCAGGTATGTCTTTGCCACCATTGACCCCTGGTTGTTTCATTTGACAGAACTGATTGTCCTGTCACTCCAGGGATCCTTTTGTCAGACACGCAGCCTTTAACCCATACTTGCTGTGTCAAATATTAAAACTCTCTTTGAATAGTGGACATTGACTTTAGTTTCAGATAAATAATGCTGCTTGCACGTGCAATCCTACAGAGCATGTAGAGATGTTCAGGTAACTTTAAAAATCTGTATTTTATTTATTGAATTGAGTCCTTTCACTGTAATGGAGCTATAGTTTGCTATAGACCATCCACTGTGAAAGAGATCAATTTGTTTGGCACTGACCCATCCATTCAACTTGAAGCAATCAGATTTAAAAGCTTTGCACTTTATTAATGTGTGTGCAAATAGCAACTGGGTTCCAAGGACACTCTTTAGGAAAGCACCTTGAGTGATTGGTCTTGATATATAATTCATATTTTGCTTCCAGCTTTCCAAAGGAAAAATCATGTTAAAATTATTTTTAGATAATATTGAAAGGGGAAAAAACTCAAGCCTTGAAGGATGATAATGACTTTGTGTATTTAATAGAAGTATATTGACTTGAAAATATTACAACGTTCCCCAACATGTTTTCCCATAAAATTATTAAAGGGTATAGAGAATATTTTGAGATGTACATCAGCACATAAAAAACCCACCAAACAAAAACCCATTATACCATAGTGTTCATTTTCTAAACTATACTAACATTCAACCTATTTTAAAAATCAATTTCAGTTCTGAATGCATCTTGATTGAAAGTAAGAACAACCTAGCAAATAGAGCACTTCAACCAGGATACAGTTATGAATACTTAATAAAAGTACACAGTTCAGGACAGACTTATCCCTGATGGCTCCCATAACCAAGAGGCACCCTAACACTGGAAATGCCACTGTGTAAATAAGATGGTTACAGCATCCAGGGCAAATAAGCAGTGGAAGTGTCCAATTTGAAAAATCTGTGGCATGCAGAAGTGCTAAAAATAATACAAGGGAAATAAAATTGCAATAAAAGGAGGACCATAAAAATACATTAAAACTAAGGATAATTAATTACTTAATAGAGCCAATTAATAACTATTATATTTCATGCCAACCATGTTTGAGTAAAATATATATGCTTATGTATAATATATATTAGATAATGTGAAATACATATGCTTATATATAATATATATTATAAAATATAAAAATATATATGTGCTGTATGTATTTTATATATATATATACACATACCCACACATACACCTTGTGTATTATACCATGCTGTAGTGGTTTGAACCAGGTTTCCCCCTGAAGCTGAAAGTGGTAACCCCCAGGGGGTGGTGACCCTTGGGGCTTGGCCCAATCAGTGCTCCTGCAAAATATAAACATATCTCTGGAGACCGGAAAAGAAGCAGTGGTACTTGTTGTTGGAAGAAGAGGTGGCCATGTTGTGGTGAGCCACGAGGAGCTGGGGCTCCGGCCCCTTAGGGGGCTCTGCCCCCCCAGCCCCGGTTGGGGGGCTGCAGGGACTCAGAACTGAACTAAATACCTGTGTCTGAGATGCCGAAGGAGTTTTCTCCACTGCGAGTGGGTGACGAAGCAACAGAGACAGCAGCGTCCGAAGAGCAGTGGCAAAGAGCCAACTGATAAGGACCAAAAGGAGCAACACAAGCCGGTATGCAGCTAAGGCAGACACAGAGGTGTCTGAGGAGAAAGAAAAGCAGCAGCAGGACAAGAGACCCGAGCCAGCAGCAGGAAGAGAGTTTCGGAGGGTAAGAACTGGACAAACCAAAACCCCCAAACTCGCTAGAGACCCCTCTGAGAAAGAGGAGGGGGTGGTGGACTGAGTGGAGTCCTAAAGTGCAGTATGCACTACAGAGAGGAGCTAAGAAGCTCCGGCCTCCTGAGAGCTCAGTCAGGATGGCCAAAGGAATGTGTGTGGAGGGGGTGACCTTGGGCTTTCCCCCCCCTTTGCTGCAGCTTCAGAGAAGCTGGCAGCCATCTTTGAAGCAGAGCACAGAAGCTCTGTGAAGGGGCTTGATTTCCCCTGAAGATACCAGACTGTCACGAAGACCCCCGTGCTTCGTGATATGACCGTGGTGGAACGACCTTGTCTGGGGTTACGTAGTCCACGGAAAGACCCCCGTTTGAAGACGGAGGGCCGAGGGGCTTGGAGACCCCCTCGTGTGTGCTGGCAGAGAGCCAGCAACTGCTTCTGCTGCCTGGGAGAGAAGAAGAGAGCCTGCTGCCTAGAGAGAGCCTGCTGCTGACAGACTGGAAGGGGTCTTTCCTTCTTCTTCTCTCCTGGACTTTTATTTGGAGGGAGAAGAGATTGGGCCCATTGTAAATATTATTGTCATGGTAGAGATAGATATAGAGTTAAGATTGTATACAATGTATTATAGTATTTATTTATGTGTATAGTCTTTGTAATATATATTCCTTCCCCCATATTGAGTCTCGTGTTTTTGTCTGGAAAACCCATCTCACATGGGGTTGAGATGTGGGTGGGGGGCTAGGAATCAGAATTGGATTTTGGGCCTGCTCAAACCATGACACATGCCCAGGTCAGTCACTTGAGGAGGAATTTGTGTGTGTGGAAATATGAAAGAAAAAAGTTTAAATGTTTATGTTCTGTGCAGCTGGAACAGAAAAATAAAGATATTGGAGCAGAAATGAACGAAAGAGTAAAGATTGCAAGCTCTTCAGAGTTGATCTGTTTCAGCTCATTGAGAACATTCACATTTCTGATGTGCTCTACAGATATTTGCCAATAGCGTTGACATCTTTCAGTGTAAACTAGGTGAAGAACTGCATTTTTAAAAGCCTGTTGGAATTGGTTATTATTTCATGCAGGGGACTTGCAACGCTGACCAAATGGAACAGAAACAGTGTAGAAAAACTACCTCACTGAGGCTCATTGGCTCTGAGATTTCTGTGAACGATGAAGACACAAGAAGTAAAATTAAAGGTCAAAGCCTGAATACGAGTGAGCAGGGAAAAGCTATGCCAGTGCTGGCTTCCTCACAAAGCACAGAGGTCTCTTAGGGGAACGTGAGGAATGCTTCAGTGTGAGTGACAATGTCAGCCAGGTATCAGTCCCAAAAGACTACAGTTTGATGGTGACTTGTGCAGAAACTGTTGTTTGTGATTTCTAAATGAAATTTGTGGAACGTTGCAGTCACAGATGAGTGGAAGTGTCAAAACATCAACAAATGAGGCTGAAGGATCAGTTTTGCCATTTCAAGGCTCGTTGTCCTGGCATCTGAAGAGGAAAGGCCTGGTTGGATACTTGTAATTATTAGTTACTGTGAATATAAGAGGGAGTGTTGAGCTCTATAGTCTTTGAAGTAGAAAAATTTATGAGTGTGTTTGTATCAAGCTGGCTGTACTGGACAGCTTGGGTTGCTGAGAGCAGCTACCTTGTATGTCAGGAGCATAGCAGTCACATCGATGTGGCCACAACATGGTGTACATAAACTTTATCTCTGGTCTGGTTTTTGCTACTTTGAAAAATTAGATTCAGTTTTTCTAGCCAGAGAATTTATGTCTTTCTCTTGTTCTCTTTATTTCACTGCCCTTTCCAATGGTTCCCTTTGTTATAAATTTAGCTCACTCTTTGTGATAAATAAAGAGTTTTGGAGATCCTTACAGTAAATAACAGTGCTGCTGATGCTAATATGATCTACATAGGCACCTAATGAGATATGTTTGCACTGCTGCAATTGCTAATCTAAAATTAGAATTAAGAGTACATATAAATCTTTGTAGAGAGGTAATGACCCAGTTAAACAATTGCCATGTCCAGGAGTTTTGCTTATGTATTTCTTGTCACCTTGACAAAAATTTGTCAAACCCCCCCCCCCCCCAAAAAACCAAAACCACACAAACCCACAAGACCCCTTTGAACTATTGAAGCTTTCTTGTTGACTGCTGTAATTAGAAGTGAACACTTAGGTCTCATTAAGTGGTTTTACCACAGCACTAGAGCAGTGAACACTGTCAGTGGTGGTGGGCAAACAGTTAAATCAAGAGGCCACTGGGCCACCCTAGAGCATAATGGCACCCTTTATTTCCCACTCAGCTCATTGGTATTGATTTGCAAATGAATATGCCTATTTATGTTTAATATGTTTCTTGGAATCATCATTACTTCAGCAAAGTGTTCCAGCCAAGATGCAGCAGCTTTCCAAGGACTCTGGATTTCATTGTTTATCAGTGTCACTTGCTTGTGGAAGGTTAGGCAACCTAGCCACAGGGATTTGCAATGACAAAAAAACAATTGACCAAATAAAGAACAAAAAAGTGCATGCTAGAAAAGTACTTTGGTACTCAAGTTTTTAAAACAACTAAATGAAGTTTAAAGAATAAGGATGCAGCAATGTTTCAGCTGCTTTAATGAAGACAATGTCGTGTGGGAAATCATAGGATGTATGCCACTGCTTTTGCTAATGCTCATTATCTACTTGTTAATATAAGCAGTCCTAAAACTGTTGCTGATCTTCTAGATCAGGGATATAGAGCCTCTATTTGCAGTAGATGTGTAACTATATCAATATTTCTGGGACCACTTTTTCCTATCACTGCAAAAGTGTGAGGGTAAAATCCATTGATGGTCATAAGACATCAGAGAGCAAAGTAAAGAGAATGAGACAAGCTAAGGGGATGGGTATCAGTTTCTTGGGTTTGAAATGTTCTTATAATGAGTGTTTGAGAATACTTTGAAAACCTTAATGTTAACCAACAATTTCTTCAGTTATCAAGAATGACCAGTTCCCATACAGTGTGTTAATGCTGGGAGAAAAAGTAATGATTCTGAAGCATTGCCCTTCTCCTGAACCTGCCTGTTTGTTGTGTACGTTGTCCCTCAGTATTGTGTTACTCCCCCTTGGTCATGCACAAGAATGAAGGCAAGGGAAAAGGGTTTGTCTTTTAAGAGGCTGAGCAAACTAACATCATCTGCATGTGAGACAAGAGCAAGAGAGAATGGCATAGCTGAGTGCCACATTTGTCTTGCCCTCATTCAAATAGGGAATTTCTGCTCATCGGCTGAATCGCCTAAAGAATGTCAAAATGTTGAGAAAAATCCCATGCAATCTCTCTCCAGCTCTTTGTTGATCTTGACAAGGGTACATGAAGTTCTCTCACATGCAGGAGAACTATATCAAAATGGCTGGTTTTGTGCATTTTCTGCTGCTTTATATTGGCAGGATGGCATCTGGAAAGGTTAAAGTAGAGTCTATTCATCTAGAATTCTGGCAGTAAAGGTAGCCAGAGACATGGTGCCAGTCCCCTCATTTGAGTTTGACCTTGCTTTCCTCTTCGTGCTCTCGGCATACTCTGCCTCTGTAGAACTCCTTTGTTCTAATACCAGAAATATTCTTGGTGAGAATCCTGGATTCAGCAGAGTTTGTATTGAGAGCTCAGTCACCTCTGCAATTCTGTGCTTTACCTTTTGAGATTATATAATGCTGGAGGAGAAACACATGATTTCTTTTTTCCTCTGCGGTAAGGTCCTAGAATCAGTGATGTTCTGGGCCAGAATTTTTTTTTGTTTTTAAATACATAGAATTTTTAAGTTATTTAAAGAATAATCTATTGTACTTTCTTGACCGCAAGCAGTGACTAGCTCATGAGAAAATTCAGATATATTTGCTTTGTTTTCACTGATCAGTCTTATAAGCCATTTATTATGAATATCGAACACAAACTATCACTATTTCACTTCATTTGTCTAACAAGCAAAACAAGTTGCAGATTTTTTGTGAAAATCTGGAACAGCTTCAGTGCTTTCACTGACAGTGAAAATTTCAATTCTTGACATTTTCGAGTGATGTCATAGTGACATAAACCATTAAGAAATTTAAATAAGCATATATTTTACACTTCTGATACAATGCAGCTTAATCTATTGATTTGAGACAATGAACAATGTTAGATCCCCCATATTGTAACTCTACAATATACAATGAAATCCTGCCATAGATTGCCATAGGGAAAATCCTCTTTTTGATACTGTTTCATATCGAATGATCACAGACTTCAGATCTCTTTTGCCTAGAGAAAGCTTTTAAATGTCAATGTGGTTCAGCCAGATTACCACTGAGTACAATATTTCCACTGTGTTCTGTAGTATTCTTTGCCTTCGTTGAAGAAACTCTTATGAAAGGTATGAACTCTTGCTTTCATTGGGTTGCTTCACATAATTTGCTTCCACAGCTGATCCCAGAGTAGGATGTGTTATTGACCAATACAAGCACAAGGCTCTGATGCATTAATGCTGGCTTTTGAGATGGAAAGCAAATTTTAGATGATACATTGGGTTGTTCACAGCACCATTCTTCTGCTGATAACAGAGCCATGTTCTGGTATTTCCATAATTTTATTGTAGTAGTGTGGGTGATGTGTATATATATATTTAAAAATTATTTGAAATCATTATTATTTAATTCTCTTGAATGAAAACAATGATCTGGTGGTGATCTGACAATGGACAGTTGCTACCACTACCTGTCTGCTGAACTGCCAGCCATTTTCACCACAGGTATTTTAAGTCTCTGGAGCTGCCTGTACCCAGTGTTCATCCCTTAGGTTCCTATGTTAGTACTCGGACTACCTGTTCTTCTGTTCAACACCTTTGCCCGAGGAAGCCCACGGAGTACCTGTCTCCATGGCCAGGTTCACTCTTCCCAGGTTCATAATCCCCTCAAAAAAGGAGTTCTCAATTTTACAGTTTTATTTTTTAAAGGTGGGTTTGGGGATGAAATTGAATTAAAAACCACCCAAAACCAAATAGAAAAACACCCATCTTCCCTCGAGATGTTTCCAAACCTTTAGCAGTGTGTCCCCGCTCGGTTTCCAGCAGCACATGCATGTTCAGCAAAGCAGCTCCACCACAAAACATCAACAGGCTTCTGGTGTCAAGGACCACAGTTAGGCTGAACAAGGCATAGAATGGCAGCAAATTTCTTGGTGTATCCATGGAAAGTGGAAATTGCCACTTTTCCACCTGATCTATATTAGGCTTTTGAAATGCTCTCCGTCGCTCTCTTTTCCAAGTGCAGCCCTATTATCCGGTGCCAAAACAAGAGCTCTGTAGGCTGGGGTACAGGTGAGGGCTCTCCCAATCTTTTCCTTCTAAGATTAGAAGAATGTCTGGTCAAAGGGAACTCTTAAGCATCTATGCAAAGACCTGTCTGGTTGTGTATTTATTGTGTTTTTCTTCAAAACAAGAGCAGCTTTTTTTCTCTTATTCTCTTGAAACTCTTCCAGATCATTTGGGAGAAAATATTTGAAAAAAACCTGACCGTACATCAAAGACAAAATCACACCTCATGGGACAGTAGCAAAAGAGAAAGTATAAAGATGAGAATTCAGAATGTGTTGCTGAGGGTGCTTGTTGGTGCTTAAAGAATAGTTTGAAAACAGGCAAAAACATCAAGAAGGGCTGTAGGGTCACAGGATTTTGTTAGATTTTGGGGAAATGCCTTTTGGAATCAGGAAACACCATCTGCAGATTCATGATGTTAATATTCATGTTATATTTCCAGGAGGTCAGCAGGATTAAATGGGAGGCTAACTGTGTAAAAAAGGATGAATTTCACCCTTAAGCCCTCAAAGATCAAAAGAAATCCTTAACTATTGAGACTGAAAATTGAGGACTTGTTTTGTGAAAAAGACAGTAACACTAATACAGATAAATGAATATTTGGAGACATCCACTGATGTCTAAGAACAATTGTGTCATGGAAGGACAGGGTTCAACAATCATCTTGAATTTCCCTAGCTTCTGCTTGTTTGGCTACTATATATATATTTATACATATATATATATATATATATATATAATATAACCCTAAAGCATTGAGAAGGCAAACTTATGATGAAAAGCAAATGCTAGGTTTGGAGAGCACATGCAGGGACTTGTATCTGTGTTTTCAGAGTCTTTTTGGTTTGCCTTGCAAAAATCCTGTTTGTATTTAATTTAAATATTTATGAGCAAATAGTGAATTTTAAATATGATTCAGTGAGAAGGGTTTGAGTTAGCTGCTCATTCTGCCAGTAAATAGTAAATTCCCTTTAAGATTACCAAATGAAGTATGATATAAGCTATTAAAAATACTACCAATAGAAATCTGGTTCATTAGCTGTGTTGTTAAGTTAATAAATGAGTTTCGTCAAATTCATAAGCAACTTTTATATACATGTTTATGTAGACCTGAACATTTACTTTTGCATATTTATTATACCAGATATGATGAAAGTAATGTACATTGACTCATTTGTAGTTATAAGGTATGAGTATAGTTATATAGTATGAATTTATATGCATAGACTATAATATTTATGTATTTTTAACATGCAATTACAGCTGGACTCATAATTTGGCGACATATAACTACCCTCTTCGTATCTGAATACTTTATTGTGCATTTAGACCGTTTATCACTGTTGTTAGAAAGTTGTACCAACTGCCCTGTATACAATTTTCAGTGCCATTTGAAAGATAATCTCTGTGTTTGAGTTTTGGGTAGAATGTCGACTTGTCAACAAATAAGCAACATTTCTAGACATCTTCAGTGCGTGGCATCTTGCATGTCCAACTGAGAAGGCAAAAACCCATATTAATGTTTGCTAAAATCTGGGATTGCAAGGGGTAAGATAGAAGAGGAGCATTCTGGCTGAGAAAGGTAATGGGTTTATTGCAGGGTTTACTTGGGTGTATATCCATTATTACATGTCTCTGGTGGTTCCAGATTCCCTTGGTCTTTGTCTAGGGACCTCATTATTTGTTTTCTTGATTTAATTTTCTTTGCATTGCCTGTCCTGGAGACTTCCCAAGCCCATCTCTCTCTGCTTGTACTTTTTTAGTGAACTTTGATTTTTCCATGCAACCACATAGTTTTAAGAAAATCTTTTAATTTAGGGGTTTGATAGAGAAATCAATAAATGCAGCCAGTAAAGTGCTCTGTCCAATAAAATATGTGAGTTTTGTTAACAGCACTATTTTATTTTCCTCTGAAATTTGGGTTCTGCTCTACGTTTTTTAGCCTACAGTTGTACCCTCTCTGAATTGATTCCAGTGTTCCTCATTTCCGCAGTTCTCAATAGCTCTTGCTTTGGAATAATACATTAAAAAAGTATAACGCAGATTTCCATGTTTCATTTATCTGACTGGATCTCAAAATTGGTTGGATGATCCTTGTTTTTAGGATACAAAAATGGTTTTAGCCATGCAAATGCTCCTTTTGAGACAATTGGAAAATACCAGGAGCTCTGCTTAATGACATTGCCTCTCTTAGACAAAATTGATAATAAGAATTTAAGTTGATAATAATTTATGAATGATTTAAGTTGTACTTAGTGTCAGATCACACTTTCTGCCATTAGATGTCAAAAAAACCCCAGGCAGCCAATACAAACTTGTCATATCTACAGAATGTGTGCAGAGAGTGCCAGAGGCATTTGACAGATTTTATTTTACTGTCTTAATTCAGTGTTTTATCACAGAGTGTTTTTCCTAATGAGAAAGTTGATAGCTACGTTATACTAAATTAACCAATCTCTGATTTAACCTTATGGCTTGTTATTCCAACTTCTTCACGAATCATTAGTTGTCCTGCCTGCCCGCAAAAGCTTGGCTGGGTCTTGGGAGAAGCAGATCAATAGAAAATACTTAAATGCGCAGTTGTTCACAGATGCAGCTGTCTCACATACATGCAGTTTTGAACATTAGGGTCTTTCAGGCCCTTCTATCCCTTGCTATCTATCCCTATCCCAGGTCAGATGCTCTGTCTCTTTGTCAGTGAATGTCACAGGCCGTGCACTGTTTTTATTGTTGCTCCTAAGAAATCAAGGAGCTGAACTGTTGACGTAAGTCAGCTAGAAATGGGTTTGTTTTGTGATGCAAACCCATGCGTTTACTGTGTAAGAGAAACTAGGGGAGATGGAGCCCTCCATTAATAAAGCAGAAGACTATAATGCAGTTAGTTCAGTTTACCTTGTTGTGCTGAATTGTTCTTTTGGGAATTCTAGCACAAGCCTAGGTCATATATCAGTTTGAAGATTGGTTAGAGCTGATTCCATGGCACTTAAAATCAATAGAGTTCATCAGTCAGAGATAAATGCCATTGGAATAAAACTCAAGGAAATCTTAGAGGAGGGGGAAATTCAGATGCCAGAATGACATTGGGACCTTGTATAACAGAGCAACATCACAAAGACCTTCCTTCTGTCATGTGTAGAAAAGAAGAAATGGTTATGAGCGTGTGTATGGATGAACTCCTAGCACTTGCTCTGGAGTGGAATACCTTCTGAAGTAGCACTATTAATTTCTGTGAAAAACAAAGTTTTTCTTCTGCTGATACCAATGCATCCAGGGCTGCAGGTTCTAAAAATGTGTGTTCAGAAAGGGCCCAGGGGAATTCCTGGTGTCACTTCACTCTTCTGGGCTGACTGCAGGCTCAGGGGAGTGCTGTGACATCTCTTACCCTCGACTCACATACTGAAAGCCTGTTTTTTTTTTCAAACTGGTAGAGCTAAAAATTTGCTTTGACTGAAATACAGGGTTGGATTCTTTTTGGCCCCCAGACCCTGAACACTTGAAGAAACTAGGAGTTTCTGTTTCAGGCCATAGGAAATTCTTCTTCTCCAGTCTCAGGTCTGTATCTTCACATCTACTTGAGCTCGAATCTGAGACAGATTTTGCTGTGTCAGATTGCATTCATTTTCCAGGGCTAAGTTTTCATTCCAAAAACAGGAGTTCAATTAGAGGCTGTGAAAATCCTCCTCTTAATTCTTTCCTTGGCTTTTCTTTTCACATGGCTGCTCCCAGGCTTCCTTGCTGGTGGTCTCGGTCCCCTCAGAAAGCAAATTCCCAGCAGTGGGGACAGTGTTCCTTCCCTAACAATAGGCTAATAAGGTAACCACTTTTTATCAGTGTGCTGTTTTTAGGCAAACACTTGCCAGACTGCAGCACATAAGTTGGTATTGACCAAAAGTAATTACCTCCTGAGAGATGTTCAATGTGGCAGGCTGCTTGTACCTCTGAAATCACCCTTGCATTCCCTGGAGTGCATACAAGGATTGTTAAGACCCAAGAAATGAATCATTATGATCTCAGTCATCCATTCCTGATGGTCTCAGTTGTCTTGGCTCTGAAGCATTGCAGTGTAGCAATGGCCTGGCCACAACAGATCTTGGAGATGCATTAGGTGAAATCATGTTTTTTGGTGCCCAGAACCACGTAGGCTGGAGGAAATAATGAGAACTCTGGCACAGGTAAAGTCACTTGCTAAAGTTACTGATACTCTCTGAGCAAGGATCTGTAACATTAGATTTGCAACCAGTTCCAAAATATTTATTGTAATGAATTTTATTAATTCTACGTATATCTTATGTCTGGTTTAGGGTCAGTTATTTTTAAAGCTCATTAGATCCTTGATCTTGGTGTTTTCTGTAATAAAATTTTAGTTTATTTAATGTCACGTGAGAAAAATGTTCTATTATTGTGCCACGAGGCAAACAAAAAAACTCAAAGGCCACTCAGAGTATTTTTATTATGTTCCCTTTTATTAATCATCTTGCTGAATACAATTCCATCATTTACATTCTTCTTGCTGATAGTTTTCCTTGGCTTTTGAGAATTTTTCTCACTTTGATCTCTTCAAGTTCTTTTACCTAACTTAGAAGTATTGTGGTTTTGTCTGTATTGTTCTACACACTTTCCCAATTGGTGAGCTCTAGAGAATCCTTTATATATATATATATATGTACCAGGAAATTGAATAAAGGGAGGATAAAGTATGTCTGCAACTTATCTAATCATAAGGTGATGAAGCAAAGTGGGCAACAGTGCAAAAGAATATTACTGGATGGAAATTACCAGATGGAAAGTGGTGTAGGACAGAGATGACCTCAGATAACTTTCTTAAGCTCTCATATAATTTGAACTGGGAACAGCCTGCATTAACCAACCAAAGACAAATTCAAACTTTTAATAAATACTGAGGCTCTGTTTTAAATAACTCTGTAAAGACTGATGGACTCATTCAGATGTACTATTTGTCTTTGGGCCTTCTATCAATGAATCAGTGTCCTTTATTTGACTGGCAGACACGTATTTAATTTGGTGTAATATATGATACATGGAAAATGCCTTTCAGTTTGAAACATTAATGACTGATAGTTGCCATCACTCAAGTTCTGCCTGTTACAATTTATTTTTTTTCTATACTCATCAAGTTTACTAATAATGATTAAAGATTTTCTTAGTTACATTGTCTTTGACAACACTGATGATTAAAGACATGGGCAACTTGTAGTATGGAACAGCTCACTTCTGTCCATCATTGATCTTCCTTTCCATATTATCTGCCAGTTAGACCTAAGCAGAAGTATAGAAAAGCAAGGTTATTCAGCACATTTGAATGAGTTATTGACGAGTAGACATCAGTTAACCCAATAAAATATATATTTTAAAACCTGTAATCAAGGGAAGGATATTTCAAGCTTATGAGAATATTGGCATTACATTGGAAATTAGATACTTACAATTAAGATGAATAACGTATTACATTGTAATATGTAATACAGTTGTAGTACATGAGTTTCAAATAATTAAAACTTACACTTCATTTAAAGTTTGAGACTTTTTTTGTGAATTCTCTACCTGATTACACAGATATCCCACCTTTTTATATGTTTGGGGGGAGCGGGTGAGAAAGACATGCTACTGTTTCTTTAATATAAAGACTTGAAAAATAAAGGGCAGATGGAGCTCGTCAGCCCTGTAAGGCCATCCATCTAAGAGAAGGTCACTCTAAACAAACCTACGTCCTGAGGACCTCACTGCCATTGTCCAAGCTTGCTTGGCCCCGGCAGATGAACCTTAGGATTAAAGGGTGGGCTCAGTTCAGCGCAGGCTGTGTCTCACCTAAAAAATCCATTGCGCAGGCTGGAAAGGTAAAAGACCTTTCCCGAAATCTTTGTTCGTGAAGACTGGCCATACTATAGTGAGATAAGGAAAAAAAACCCCAAATGTTGAACACGGCCCACATGACTTATCTGGAGTTTTATTTCAACACTGTATGCCCTTGGTAAGCATTTCTGAGCTCAGATGTTGGGCACATGACTATATTGAGCTGTCTGGATTTCACTTCCCAGCTCTGTCTCTTGCTTGCTGGTTGACCTTGGACCTTGGCAAGCCATTGCTGTGCTGCCTGCCTTAGTTTCCACTTTGTAAGAATAATCTTAATGATATTGACCTCCTCCTTAAAACATATCCAAGATCAAACATATTCCTATGGACAACCACAAGCAACGGTTGGTCTTTGCACCTCTATTTAAAAGGAGACTTACACGATTCATTCTCACACGGGAAGAGTTTTGTGATCAGTCACAGATACAGAAAGTAGTGCTTTCTGTTCCAGGCTGTGACAGAAGGTCTAACTTCAGGAAATTACTTTATCTTGCTTCTGTTTCTTCTTTTCCCGTCTGTCAAATAGGGATCATCACCTTTTTAAAGTGGTTTTGAACCTATAGGAAAAAAATGCTGTACAAGAGATACAATTTACTTGTGCTGTGTTTTAAACTTTGCGCCTTACATGGCCTAAGGATACCAATATTTGAGGAGGCTGCTGTAAGGATTTCAGTTGTAAAGGAGCAATTAGATACAAGTGTTTACTCTTAATGTGTAAATGAAGTTCTACACCATTTTTTTCCTTACTTTTTTTTGCCACTTTCTAATGATAAGTTTCAAAATCCTCCATCAGTTGTACTTCTAATCCATCATTAATACTTCTAGTTCAATAGTTTCAGAGTGAGAAGTGTGGCTTTTTGGTTAATGATTTATATCCAGTTTCATGTCTTAAAAACCTGTCTTATTTTTGTAAATATACTTTCTAGCAAAATTGTATAATAAATCAGAATAATTTAAGGACTATTTATCTTAACTAATGATGTGTTTAATGCATTTGGATATCATCCATCATTTTCTTATAGATATTTGATCACAATTTTATATATATATACACATGTTCTATGATATATGCATATGAAAAATAGTTTAAAACTTATATTCTTAAATGTAATATTTTCATATTAAATATACAAACTGAACATTTAAAAATTCTGTTGAATATCATGTACTTAAATAATGCATATTTTTCTATATATTTACTTACCGAATTATATAAAAAATTGCATTTAGAAGAGACCTAACCACACAGACTTTAGATTCTTGTGAAGGAAATAGATAAAGGTTAGCAAACACACGTGGGTATTATTACTTTAGACGTACATAGCAATCTTTGTTCCTTTTGTTTAAATTGACTGTAATTTGACAGAGTGAGCTCTAAAGTCATAGTACAAGGACATGGGTGCATTCTGTGCATGAAAATATTTATTAGACAAGCATATCTTCCAGATGAGAATGTAGAATTATTCTCTTGCCTTGAGTAGAACCTCAAGCTTGAATTCAGAAATTCTCTCTAACCTCTTACTAGAGGTTCACCGGCTCTTGCTAAGTTGCAGAGTATATGATGATGGTTTAATTTTCTGTCATTGTTATCTGATTCCTTGATGTTGTGTGGGTGTGTGTGTCTGGGTCTATCACATAAGGCTGAATTTAAATGAGTCTTTTTACAGAATATTCACCTCTTGAGTAGCCAAGTGCTAGGCTGTTACTTGCATTAAGTGTTGGCTTGCATGCTTCAGCTGCAGTTCTGACTTTGACTGTGTAATGCTTTGTATGATATGTAGACATTTCATCTGGTTTTTAAACCTGTGGAATCATGCTTCTTGCAATCTGACTGCGATGAAGTAGCCCCAGTCCTAAATTATTCTTTCTTTAATTTGCAGTCCTGCACACAGTTTGTCACAGCACTGGACACTCAGGTAGAAGAGTGGTGCTTTAGCAGCAAACATGATCTTTACATGGAGGAAGTAAAATGGCTCATCAAGATAAGACAGCAAAACAAAATGAAGTGTTTTTTATTAAAAAATAAGGTATTTTGTAGACTAGAAAGTTTTACTACAACTGAGAAGAAAAGTTAGAGATAGTGATCAAGTTGGGGTAAAATAAATGACTGAGCTCAAAAATGTGTTGTCAGGGAAACAACAATAATAATAACTTCCCTGCTGGGTCATACCAACATTCCCTCCCTCTGATGGTGGCAGGGGAAAGTAGACAAACCTGGCTGCCCTATACTGCTCAACATCTCCTCAGCATCCATTTATTGGATTAGAAATATTAAAGAGAAAAGGCAAGGATAGTAATTTTTTTTCCCTGTTACTTATTAATTTTAACCTATTGGAAATATTTGCCTCTACAGACTTCTGTAACAACAAATTCCAGTTTGTGACCCAAGATGTAAAGTTCCTAAGAGTAAGAGAGGATGTGTTAAAAGCGTTTTGGTAAATGATCTCAGCTGTCTGATACCGATGGCATAAGACCCAGCAGAAGGATCTGAGTCAATGGTTGTGGACAAAAATTAAATGGAAATATTAAAAGGGGATATCAACCTGCAGGGTCAAAGTTGTTTGGGTTTTGGAAATAAGTGGATTCAGAAAATTAAGACTAAAGCCCCAGCACAAGTTAATGATGCAGACATAAAGTAGATTTCAGCAATTTTCTGCCAAACATTGAATAAGGGCGTGTTCAACTGTGCAAATTAATTGAGTTTGCTGTAATTTGTAACAAATCTCACTATGTGCTTTGTGAAGATGACGCCACATGCTCCTGTTTCTCTGTGCTCAGCTACTGCTTTTAACAGTGTATGGCCAGCTCAAGATGATGAAAGGTAGAGAGGCTGAGGGGTAAAGGAAGGGTTTGACCTCTGGGATTTTGGTATCTGTGGAAAGATTTTGAAATGCCAACTTTTTTGATGAACGGAGCTGCAAGTTGTTATCCCCATCTAAGACAATTAACAAAACTCTTTGGGAAAATGGTGCCCTCCCCTTGATCACTGGTTACTTGGCCAACCTCAAAACAACTCCCATGTTGATTTACAGGATGAAACCGTTATTTCCCACAAAATTAAAAAAAAAAATCCCTATTGTACAGCTCAGCCTACTGCCATGAGTAAACTGTATGATATTCCTGCTTTAATCCCTGATTTGTCTTTACTAACCTTTTCAAGGTGGTCTCTCTGTGTAGTTTAGTTCTTTGTTGTTATATTTCTTTCAGTTGTTGACGCATTTGAGGCATGTAATTTTCTAAAAATGGGATGATGCATGTCAGTTAATTAGGCTAGCAAAACCCTTGTGAGGAAAAAAAGGAGAACAAAGGGAGTGTAGTTGGAGACTCCTTTCATTGCTTTTAACAGGCTTTGAGGAAAACAGATGTTCACTTGAAGATTTTAGAAGAAAAACACAAATGTTTTTAATTCAGCTTTAAACTGGGAATAATACTTGACCAAATTAATATGAAGTGATAAAGAACAAATTTATCTTTTGAAACTAAGGCAATAATTTGATTATGTTGAAGTACACCTCCCTGCACTACTGAGGCATTTAGACATTTTTTCTAATTGACATTCCTTTTCATACCTGATGCCCAGAAGCAAGATATGTGGATTTTTTAAATTTTTTTTTTTCAAGTCTTCTTCCTTATGAATTAATGCTCTCTCTAGAAAACTTGCAAAATGAGAACAATGAAGCCAACAGTGGTTAATAACTTTCTCACATTTTGCAGATAAACACATTTCAGGGCTGGGACCTGGCTGCTCACAGCTGTGTTTCAGCTATAGCTGCTTGTCTGCTAATGTTCAACTTGTTGGACTGTAAAGTGTTTTTAGATAACCAAGACAAGAATGACTGTATGGAAAAGAAAAATTTCCATCTGTCCATCCTCTGTCTAAATAATGGTCAAAATATTTACTCTGTTGGGCTATTTCTGTGTTGTGCTGTAGTAAAGATGAGATACAGAGGTACAATTATATATGCTGCAATAATTAAATGGAGTTAAGTGCTGTCTTCTATTCCCCTGGTTACTTTTGTGAAAAATTCTTCTGAAAATATATCATGCTGATGGTATCCAGTGCAGAGACTGTCTATAGCCCTTCCAAATGTACAAGCCTGTTAGTTGTTTTAGCTTTTTGTAAAATAAATACAGTTGTAAAGGGACTGATCATTCACTGAAGTACTGGGATAGGTTAGTTTATTGTAGGGACACAGTAATGGGGTTCTCTGACAATAAGTGGCATTGTTTAGGAGTTCATCTACAGCAGCAATGAAACAAAAAGGCACATTATTTTCCAGGCTGTAAATTTCCTTATTGTTATTTCTATATTTCAGTTGCAGGCTCTGCACTCTACACTCTGTACACTATAAAAAAGGACCACTGGGGCTTTTGTTGCATCACAAGTCTCATGAAAAATTGTGAACCTCTCTGCTCAGTAATAGGGGAGAATGTAATAGTCAAAATGCAGTTATATTGTGAGTCTTATCAAGGCATTTCAAATCTGGGTTTGTAGCACTGATGCAACATGGTTTGGGTTCAGTTCAGCTAGCTATAAATGGGCTGTCTGGGGTGCAGGTAGTCATCTCGCTGTCAGCACTGATTTTATCACTGGTTTCAACTGGGCCTGCAAAATGCTCAGCCAAATTTTGGGAGGGGAATAAACAATAAAAGTATTACAGGATGTCATGTATATATATGTATATATATATATATGTATGTATGTATGTATGCTGATATTTTAAGTGATCATGATCCATACTTCCTTCTTCATTAAGTCTTCTTTTGTAAGAATGTTTGATGTCAACAGCCTCACATTGATCATGTTCTAGCTTTCCAAACTAAACTTTCTTCCTTGGTGAGGTGTTTCTTCTCTGGAAGTTTTACTTTGTCTGGAAGGATGTGAGGATAAATGCCGTTCAAAAAGCACAGGAACTCATGGGCAGGCAGGCGAGTTTCTCAAACTGAACAGTGAGTTGCCCAACACTGTTTGCTTGATCAGTGGCAGACTCACAGAAACGGCTCTAAACTGTTTCATCTCAACCCAATCCAGTAACTGCTAGATTCCCTTGCCTTGTCAAAGAAACCTTTGCTAATTATATTAGAGCTCTTGGCAGACTTCAGAGATTTGACAAAAAGGATTTGTTTACTCTTTCCTAGAAGTGGTTACCATGGCTTTCAGTGGGTATGTTTCTTTTCCTGACAGGTCATGAAAGCTGCTACTGAGATAGTATTCTGCAGGCACCAATGTATGTTCTTTTAAGTCCTGTTTTTGATGCTGATAATGGAATAATCATCTCTGTTATAACTATCCTCTGAAAAACGATCTGGTTCCCACGGCACTCTTGTCAATGGAATTGTACATTTTCCTGATGGAAAGAAAGCAAAACATACATGCAGGAGTGACAGATATGTAAACCTAGAAAATGTTAAATACCTCACTCATTTCAGATCACTTAAGACTGAATTTTATGTGCTAGGACAAACTCCAACAGTTTAATACTATATTTTCTTCAGGCTCTGCACAGGCATAGGAACTTTTGTGGTATTTGCCTGTGACAGTGCCCTGTCTTACCATGTAACTTATGTGTGAGTGTCTCCGTCATGGAAACTCACTCATTCATTTATGTTCGTTTTTTGCTTTATTGAAAGGCTTAAGGTGTCATGGAGTTTGATGAAAGACTGAAATGAGTAAATGGGGAAAACAGTAAATATAGTTCTGTTTTTGCAATGTACAATTGCCCCAGGGATTTGGCTGAATGCCCTTCGCTCGACCAAAATATGATGTGTGGATCCTTGCTTTTTACATCAATTATTTGTTTGATGCACACTGAGGTTTGAGAGATTGCCTTTGATGTTCAGTGGTAGCTGTGTCTAGTGTGACCCTTGATGCTTCTTCATGGGTGGAAAGAAGTTGGTTATGAAAAGATAGATAAAATCCCATTTAAGCTCATTATGTTTCTATTGAATTTTATGCTGTACTTCTGCGTATGGTCATTTGTCTTATAGGAATAACAACACAAGAAAGCTGAACATATTTGCATTTCTTTCTTCCTTTTGTGAACTCTTGACTCTTTCACCTTGGTTTAGTCTCTTCTTTACACCCAGCAGCATCTTTATGGGGTTGCATCAACTGACATTAGTAAACCATCTTGAAAGGTTTGGGGACATCACAGATTTTAAGAATTGATTTTTGTATCATTGAGGTAAATTTGCATTTTGTATTGACCTCAGCAGATGAATATTCCTAGCTGAAGACAGCAATGTTTGCAACATTGCATAAAGCCCTGCGTGAGGAAATGGAAACTAGTTTCCATCCATCTGCCTTGATATTAGATTAATATTTTTAAATGAAGCTATAAATTAAACATTTACCAGTATTAAATTTTTCTGGGTAATAAATCTGTGTTGAAGCATGTTGAACAATGCTGACAGTGGTGCCATATGTTGTACAAAGACAGCATTACATATAGTTGCAATTTCAGCCTTGTAATGAGGTAGCCACAAGTAGCAAAAGCCCTCCCGCCTCTCGCCCCAAATACTCATTCCATTTCAATATGTCCTTGTAAAAATTATTTTCTCATAATAAAGACCAAACTGCCAACTTTCAAAGCTCAGTGTGAATATAATTGAAAAGGATGCATAGTTTTAGTGAATGTACCTGTAATTGCCTCCCATCCTTTCAGACAATAGTGGGGAAAATAAAATTAGCTGCAAATAACAGATCCAGAGAATCTGAATGGGAAAAAAAAAAGATAATAAGCACTTTCATTTATATCATTTAATTTATATCATGGATTTGTAAGCAGAACAGCAGAAGCCAGCCAATGGACAACAGGGTATGAATCCCCTGATATATTTAAAATATGACAGCCTTATCTTGCAGCATTCATGAGCTGTATATTGGAAAGTTGAAAATAGAGAATAAACATCACAGCTTCAGATCTGGACATCCTTAGAAGCTCAGACAGCAGCTGATTGAGTCTGTCAGGAACAAGATATTGGACGAACAGCTGTCGAGTTTACTTAAAACCTCTTTGCGGTTTCTTCGAGCTGCTGGTTCAGTTAACTTTGCTGTTATTTGCAAGTGTTTACATGTAATACCCATCACTGTAAAGGCTGGGTTACAGGAAAGTTTAGCTACAGATAGTTTTTTAATGGCCAATTTATTATCCTCAATTTTTAAATATACCTTTCATCTTTAAGGATGATTTTCTTCCTCTTACGTTGAGTTGAGGTTATGGTTATGTAGCGAAATTGTTTTGATGCCACAGCCACATCAGTCACAAGCAGTGATGTGGAAACTGGCTTGCTCCATTGCTCAGGGTGTACTTTAATAAGAAATTAGTCTGCAGCCAACCCCTACACATTGCAAATTTGGATATTTATTTGGATGGAACTTCTCTAGGGAGAACTCAGGTACTCTCAGGTAGCTATATTCAACAGATGTCAATGGGAGTGAAAGGAGACCTGCTGAACTGAGTGCATGTCTGGTATATGATGTGGAATTTTCCATGTGGCATTTCCTACAAATGTTATGACTTCAGAAATAGATACATTGGCTAAATTCCAGTTAGGAACCCTTCAGCCCTGGAACTAACACTTCTATAGTGTTAATTTGAGTTTGTTTTTATCAGACTTCTCTCTTCAGCAATTGCTCAGTTGTGTGCAGGTCTCCTGGAATACAGAAACTCCAGAGAATATGAATTCCTCTGTCACAGGAATGGATTGTTACACTGGTCTTTTTACATATTCCTGTTCCAGAGAAGGGGGGATGTCGTGGTGTCCTGTGGTGTTCAATAGCCACTTGGTGAGTGGCCCATGTGTTCATCAGTGCAGGCTGAAGTACAGAGCAGACATACCAGAGCAGGGGAGGTAGCCTGAATATTGTATGGTATGGCATAGCTGAGGTACCCAAAGGGTCTAAATGTCCTCATAAAGGGGGTTTCACATCCAAGGCAAAGCTCTGTGCTCCTATATCCTCAACATTTTTAACCTGACACTTGAAAAATACCACCTCAGGGTTTTATGCAGCCCCGTAGCCAAACAAGCTCAGGGCATGGGGATGGATATCCAGTGAGGTCTGGGATAGGGTTGTAGAACAAACAGTGCACCTATTAGGAAATAGTTAAGAATCCCAAGGAAACTCTAATTTCCTTGATTGTCTGGAATTGTTTTAATCTTCCCTTGTGAGATACAGTTAGTGTAAGAGTTTTTGATAGAGTAGCAGAGTGCATGTGGTCTACACAGGTGACATTTTTACCTTGGGAAACTGCAGTAGAAATATGTGACTAGTGGCATGTAGCAATTTTAAATATAGTTTGAATAATGAGCTAAAACAAACACCCCCCTCCACAAAACAAAAAGCAAATAAAAGGTGGATGCATCTTAAACTCAGACAAAACGCAGTGGAAGGAAAAGCCACCTGTAAAATACTGTCCCAAGGGACAAAGAAGAGGCTCATTGCAACTGTGAACTGTTTGAGAAATTTGGCTAATCTGCCTGTCCATCTAGTCTGAACTCACTACAGGGCACAAATATAGGGTGAACACAAGGTATGAATCTCAGTAAAGGATTTGAAAATCTGAAGAATTCAAAGGCATCCCTGCTACCTTTCCTCATTTGGCTCCATAGAGATATCTTTATTCGATTGCAGAGACTATCTGCAGGGAGGATGTACTTGAATTGAATATCCTCCAGCATACACACAGCTAGTTCTGGGATAGAAATATCTCTACATATAATAAATATTTTCATATACATTTTAAGGTTTTCCTGACTGGGGAACCAGGAGCAGGATAAGAGTTATACCAGAGGACTGAATTTAGTGAGGAAAAAAAGGCAAAAATATAGAGTATTGAAAAGGCAATAAATGCTTCCAGAGCAATGTAGTTTTAGGAGGTCCTCAGGTAAGTACAGAGCTTGTTAACTGTTGGCTTTTGTTGAAAGTGGCTCTCTTTGATAACTTTTTTTCCTACTACTCTTTCTGAAGAACTCATACCATATTTATTATAATCATAATGGGGTGAAAAGGTTACACATGCTCTGTTATGCAACTGATTTTGCATTCACTGGACTGGATTTGAGTGCGTGAAAAAGTGTGTCTATGTGTTTACATTTATACTTGAAGCTTACCTAGGACATAACCTTTTTGAAAAACAAAACATCCTGAAAATGACATTTGTTTCCTCACATTAATTGGAAAGAAACTTGTGTATAACATGATGCCAGATGCTCCCTACCATCACAAATCACTCCAGAAATAAAAAATGCAGGCATAATTATCTAAGGAAATAATGAAGCTAGAAGTCTGGGGGAGTAATTTGTCAGGTAAATGAATCTCAACATGAACTGTATGAGCATGGACTGACACCTTATTTATCAGAAAGCTGTTACCTATTGAGGAGGACAACTGCTTCATTGCTCTGTTTCTTTGCCTCTCTTCCTGGTTTTCCCTTATGCTCTTCCTTACCCAAAACACACCATTTAGAAGTAAACAGTAAAAGTCTGAACATCCCAAGCGACAGGGGTGAAAAACTCTGTATGTCATTGAAATAAATACTGAAGAAGAACGAAACTCAGACCATTATAGCATTACAAAGACTCTGCTTCTAACTGTTGAAGAGGATAATGCAGCCAAAGCATATTGCTTCTATTATTATTGCTGAAAAATTACTCCTGAGTAGACTTTTAAAAATGCCAAACCTCACCTAAAAACCCATTGTTTGCAGCTTTATTTCATGTTCTACATACAGTTGAACATCTGACAGGGGAATTCTCGATCTGCACCCTGAAAGTCAGATACAGAATTACTTCAGATTGAATAAAAGCATTTTTTTTAAATTTTGATTTAAAAAAAAATTCAGTCCAAATAAATAATTGTGGTTTGCCCAAAATAAAATGTTTTCATCTAAGGTAACTCCGCACTTTTATTTAAGATTTTAAACATTACCACCACCTCTCCACACCACCCCCTTCCCCCTGTTTTCCCCCAACTTTTTAAAATACTAAACAATCAGAAGGAAGTGAGAATATGTGATGAAAGCATGTGGGACTCATAAATTTAGAAATTTGAACTTGTTGACCTATTTTAGGCAGATGTGATGTGGAAGTAGAAACATCAGAGTTGCTACTTTTCCAACATGTCTTCTGGGAGGGAGGAGGGAGCAAGGGCATAGGCCTGGCCCTTCACTTCAAAAGTTAAAGCCAGAACAAATGTATCACTTAAAAAATATTATTTACTTTTTAGAATAAATGAACAAATCAATCCAGTGCTGAGGCTACAGAAACATAATGCACTTCCTCTAAATAGAACACTGAATACAATTAATCAAAATCTTCATCTTGGATAAATCAAATCACGTTGGCTTAAAAATGTAAATTGTTCATTTGTGTCAGCCTCCTGGTTTCCAGGAATTCAGACTCTGGGAATAGCATCAACATGTCAGTTAAGCTGCTCAGGAACATATTTGAGTTTTAAGTGACTTCCTGACATTTACCTCTTATGTAAGTTATTATGTAAATAGGAAAAGGTTATTTTAATGTACTCATGAAGTATGATGTTCATGCCTGTGCATGTGCACATGAGCCACGTTCTTTGGTCCAGCTGCCTTGAACGCTGGTTTTGGCACTTCTTACCGAAGGGTGCTGCTGCTTTTAGGGTCTTGCTGGGCTTTTCACACTGTTATGCTGTGTTTTAGTGTATAATTACGTGCTGTTGTATCTCAGTCAGTTCCTTTCAACCAAAGCAAAGGTTGACCATGTTGGATTCCTAATCGTGGGCACTGCTGCTGCTCTGCTGGTAAACAGCAATCGTGTATTCCCCTGATTTCCCTAATAATAAAATGAATGCGTGTGTATGGACATGCTTTTGCAAGGAGAAAATGTGGATTTGAGATAAAACAAGCTGGGATGAATAGTTAGATCTGTGGGTCCAAATATTTTGTAATTAAAAAGGGTAAATACATCATTTCTCACTTTCACCAAACCTCAGAAGTCATTGGAGCAAGTCTTAAGGAAACAGTGGCAGATGTGAATATAGGTGGAGCAGAAATGGTGTGTGGAGAGAGGGGTACAGCACCAGTTCTTTTGGAGATTGCCAAACATAAAAGATTTTTGCAAAATAGAAAAATGTAATTTTGAGAAATAAGGGTCTAATGGAAGGTATTTTGTATTATATGATACCCATTACTGGAAGCAGGGTTTCCCATTTTTCTTTTTAAATTCCATAAATTTATTTGTTAAGAACAACAAATAGAGCAAAATGATGCATGCACTTGTATTTATAGTGTGTTAACTGTTAAATATTAGATTGATGGTAAGATATTCTCAATTTCTGATGTCATGAGACATAATGTTGGGTGTAACTTCTTTTGGTAGCATGCAGACAGTCATCGTTGAGGAAAAAAATGAGTCAGGAAAAAATCATAATTGAGAAAAGAGAACAAAAGTTTTCAGAATGATATAGTTAATTAGCTTTAGTAAAATGAGGGTGGGAAGGAGGACAGAATCCACTTCAAAAAAAGAAAAGGGGTGAAGCTGTTGCAAAAGAAGGGATGAACTCACCTGGGATCCAAATATTTTGAAACTTAAAAGGATTTCTTTTCTTTTGAGGTTCGGTCAAAACAGTCTCCAGTGCATTTTAAAACCACATTGCTAATTGTTTCTCCCACAATGCCTGACAGTCAGAGAGACTTTTAAGTACTCTTTCCAATTACTGCCACAAACCTCTTTGTATTGCATCAGTACAATGAAACAGTTTTACTGCAGTACAACGAAACAGTTTTACTGCACCTTGCTATGATGTAGAAAAAGACATTACTGCATTTTCTGCTGTGATGTGTTGTGCCATTGCCATGTTCAAAAATAAAAAAATCTAATATGTTCTTGTCCTCTCATGAGTTCAGGGAAGCCTAGGAATTGGTGTTCATGGAGAATATTGATTGGATTTTGATTTAGCTTCCTTCTTATTCTTCTGTTGGTTAGGGAAGGCAAGAGCAGCTGTCGGTTCAGACTTCCTATCCGATTTTTTCATTGGTTTATTGCAAAGGCATCTGACACTTAGCTCTGGTTTGGTTTTTTTTCTCCAGATTTTAGTGTATGCTGCAATAAATTATTCAAATACAGGATTAAATGAGATACAGAGCACTTTGGAGTGGGTGCTTTGAATGTTAGAGACACTTGTGAGTTGATGAACAAAGGCAATTGGAGTCTCTTCTGTTCTTCCCAAGAAAGGTGGGAGGGAAAAATGACCATGCATGTGAGCACAGAAAATATGAAATGCCCAAGGTGACAGAGCATGCTCTAAACAGCTCTAAAACATCCAAAGCCGGTTCCTTGAACTCATAGACCCTTTCTCACATTATATTAGCAAGCACTATTTTTATCTGATAAAAATATAATCCAATCAAATAATGTGCAAGATGTCATGCAAGGGATATCTGTTGTTGCCTAGTACATGCTAACATCTGTTTATCCCATATGGAAAGTTTTAGAGCAGTCTATATAGAAACAATTTTGGTAACTGAACATATTTTGTTTCTCCTGACTCATTATTTATTTTAAGAACTCCTGTTTGATATAGCAGCTCTTTCTTTCTCAAGAGCTTCTTCCCTTATTGTAGTTAATATTTATCTATATTTTGCTTTCATTTGCATGCTATTCTTGTTCCTACAAAAGTTTAACTGTGCTGGAGAGTGGCAGCTTCAGGTGAGAAACAGGAAATGGAAAGAGTTGAGCATCTGATCATGTGAATGGCTAATGGCATGGGACCATTCCAAGGGGTGGATTGGAGGCAGACTGTGCAGGGAATGTAAAAGATATTGTGGAAATAGGTGATTCAAAGTAAACAAATCTCTATCTCCGCACTGTCCTTGGCTGTGATGGCAATAAGCGTGTTATAAAACTTGTTCAGTGCTGCCAGACCTTGTGCTTGAGGGATTTTCACCCCTAACAAGGTCTTACACTTAAAGCAGTGGAGCAGTAGACGGATCATAGCACAGAGGGAATTTCATTCCAAGCCTGACTGTGTTTTGTGTTAGACATTTGTCTACGTGAAGAGTAAACAGACAAAAAAGCCTAACAGAACTGCCAGGAAGCAGGAGTGGAGTCCCCAGCAGGTCCCTTGCCCGCGATGCTCTGTTCAGGCACGCGACACCCCATTTGCTGTGTCTCGAGCCATCTGCTTTGGTGTGTTCCCTGCCTGCTGCGAGCCTCGGGCGAGGGCCCACAGCCCATGGCAGCAGCTACTTGTTCTGCAGGCGCAGGGTCGTGCCAGGCCAGGGCCCCTCATGGGCTGGGACGGCTGTCCCAGGTGTCCTAGGAACGTGGGAGCTGCTGTCAGTGGGGACCCTGCTCTTGCCATCACTGCTCTGCCGCTGAAAAGCGTGGTTCATGTCTATGGAGCAACATTTCTTCCTTCATTCAATTCTGGCACTTTTTTTTTCATGTATTGACACATGACGCCCCATAGCCCTCTTGTAGCAATTTTCCATGCGCTCCTACAGCTGAATGCTCATATTTATGATTTATAGATGCTTTTTCAAGATCCTTCTCTGTACGTTTTCATGTACACTCTATAAAAAGGAATTCTATAACTCCATTGAATGTCTTATTAATTCTTAAAAAAAAAACCAAACATGCAAAATAAAGATAAAACATATTTTTCTTTGGAAATCCAACTTTTGTCTCCTGTTGCCTCTCCATTATAGCATACAGCTTCAACTTATGTGCAGATGATCCCCTTGTAATCTCTGATCATTTTACATAAATATTAGAGAACGCTGACCTTGAAGTGGTGACTGCTGTATTTACAAATGGAAAAAAGACTGTGTTTATAAAAGATTTGAGAAGATCTTTTTTTGTGAAGTGTTAGTCTAAAGAAAAAAGAAAGAAAAAATTACCTCAGCAGTACTCCATAAAAATGCAAATACTGTTCTTTCAAGGAATAAATTAATTTTGAAGATTAAAAAACATAACTGGAACAAAATATATAAAAATATAAAACATTTCAGCTGAAAGGTAGGTGTTCTATAATGAAGAGCCAATTGAAGGTCTTTTGCCAGCTTTTTTATTGTTTATATTTTAATTAAGTTGCTTCCTAATACAATATACTTTTTGTAAGAACACTTTAAGATGTAAGCAATCATATCTCAAAACTTTTAGTCGAGTAATTATGTATATTTTAATTTTAGCTCTGGGGAAGTTTGAGGTCTGCTCTTTGGCTAATACTTTTCTTGCTAATTGCTGACTGGAAATGCTATTGTGTCAACCACAATACAATAGAAAACTAAAGGAAACAAGAAATGCCAGCTCTTCAGGAAAACAATATTTTAATTGAGGTGAACTTGCATTAATTCTGTGTCATATAAGTGGGAATTACTGTTGTGTGGGTGGGAAGATGCTGCAAAGAATGAATAGGAGAGTAGTTTTGTGTGACTTGAGCAGAGGAATGAACTCAAGGAGGACTTTTGCTCTAGAGGTGCACACTTAGACAGTACATTTCACTTCGTTGCTCTCATTTTTATTGTTCTGCTGTTACCAAATAATCAGGAGGCTCTCAACAGTTCTCTACACAGTGTGGGGCCAAACTTGGAAATTTCTGCCCAGTGTTTGCTATGTTATACTCACAGTATGTTTACATTTTGGAATTCATTGAAGTATTTCAAGTACTGTTTATCGAGTATTTGTGACATGATTTGTTCAAGGTTCTTCTCTTTATTGGAGTGATAGATTTTGGTAGGATTTTAGTGAAATTTAAATCAGCCCTCAAGAATTTCAGTAGATTATTTTTTTAATTCTAATGTTTGCCCCCTAACTTGTTTGTTAAACTTTGATTTTAGTGAGGATTGTGCCATCTAGCTTGTATTGCCCACCTTGAAAAAAACATGATTTAGAAAAGCTGAGGGTAAAAATGTGTTTGCCTCATTGCCCACGTCTGCATCTGTGAGCTTGCTCTCCTAGTCTGACACCTTGCTGCAGGACACAGTTTATCTGTCTATAACTGCTAGCTTTGAAGGCTGCACTGATCCATTCTATAATATCAGAGAATGTTCTTAGCATCTCTGGCAGAGTATTTTGCTTTGAGAAAATATTGGAACATCAGCCCAGGGAAAACAGGTAACCCACCTCATAGCAGAGTTTGAAAATATTTGCGAGTGGATCAAAGGCTTTTTTTTTTGTGGCAGCAAAAAATGTTCTTCACTGGTTCTGCTTTAGTTAATGCCATAGGTGGAAGACAGAAGATGTGGAACAAATGTATAAGTATTCATGTACAAGTCTAGCTGTGGGGGATTTGCCTGGTGCAGGACTGGCCTGGGTGTTGGAGCCCTTCATGGGCAGCACAGTGAAGGGGACAGTCCCTGACTGGTCCACAGTACATAAGAGTGATTAAAGTGTGGAAGGGGTTGCACAGAGCCCTTGTGGTAGAAGCGAAATTACTGTAGAATCATGAGCTGGAAGGGACGCACAAGGATCATCAAAGTCCAGTTCCTGGCCCTTCACAGGACAACCCCAAGAATCACACCATGTGCCTGAGAGTGTTGTCCAGAAGCTTCTTGAACTCTCTCAGGCTTGGTGCTGGGACCGCTTCCCTGGGGAACCTGTTCCACTGCCCAACCCTCTGAGTGAAGAACCTTTTCCTAATATCCAACATAAAACTCCCCTGACATAACTTCATGCTGTTCCCTCTGTCATTGGTCACCAGAGAGAGGAACTCAATGCCTGCCTGTCTGTTTACCCTCCAGAGGAAGTTGTAGAATGCAATGACATCTCCCCTCAGTTTCCTCCAGGCTGAACAGAGCGAGTACCCTCAGCTGCTCCTCATATGCCTTCCCCTCTAGGCCCTTTGCCATCTTTGTAGCCCTCCCTTTGATTCTCTCTAATAATTTTATATCTTTTTTACATTGTGGTGCCCAAAACTGCACCTAGCACTGGAGATGAGGCCCCACCAGTTCAGAGCAGAGTGGGACAATCACCAGCTTGATTGGCTGGCGATGCTGTGCCTTATGCACCTGGAGACAGAGTTGGCCCTCCTGTCTGCCAGGGCACACTGAGTTTGGCAAGGTTTGGGAGGGAAGAGGTGGCACAAGAAAGATGTGCATACATGTAGAAATCCCTTGAAGAGGGGGAGTTAGGCATCATCGGATGATTGAGGAGCTTCAAGCTCACATAGGATCCTGTAGAATGGAGAGGAAGGGGCACAGCAGGTCCTGCTGAGGGGTATTTAAAGAAACCTTTTTACCTTTTCTTTGAGGGAAGGTTGACTGATAGTGTTGGGAAGTGAAGGGTTGGTGCAGGACCTGTGATTAGAGAGAGAATGAGAATTAGAAGTCACACACAGTCTGAACATTATCTCTGTAGGTTGTTGGAGGGAGATCCCTGTTAGGGAAGGGGCAGGCTGATGGTGTGGGATCTATGATGTGTAACACATCTGGTCTGTGGTGCAGAGTGTGGGTTCATGTTTCTTTATTGTGTTTCCCCTGTGCACCTTGTGCACTTGGCTGCTGGTGGCTTGCTTAACTCTGTCTCTAGAAGATCCCTTGTTCTTGTGCCTCTTTGTAAACTGTGTATGCCTGTCACAGGGCAGCACAGCAGAGACTGGCCCGGAAGGTCAGTGTTAAATGATCTCTCCAACAAAGCTGTAGGTGGGTGAGGTAGCTGTGTTTTTTTTCATCTCTCTGTTTGGCCTCAAACACTTGCTATCTAATTACTGAGCACCTTGTGCAGTGAACCATACAACTGGCCTTTTCATTGAGCTTGTAATTCAGTCACCGTATCATATTGACCCTCCTTTTTATCCTCTTTCTGATGTATTTATAAACTTGCTACCTGTGCCTGAGACAGCAAAAGTTATTTTATAATCTGAACTTCAAAGACAATGAGAAAATTCAATTCTCAATGATTTTCTTGTGTTCTCTGCAAAAGTACAGCTCATCTACAATTCTGCTTTGTTCTGCTGCATCACAATAGTGTTGGATAGGAACTGAGAGGAGGAAGAAACTTGCTTAATAATCTCCTGATTTTTAGCAGAGCTAAACTTTAAAATTTGCTATTTATGCGAAGATATGAGAAAATGCATTATGCAGGGAAGTGGTATAGCAAAGCAGCACCTGTCAGCATTTATCTTGCAGGTGTACGTGCCAGCTTTTTGTGTCAGGCACCGTGCAATGTGAGATCCACGAGCTCAGCAGTGTAGGTGCTAAACCCAGAAGCACCGGATAAAATACTTGGTTTCAGAACACTACTTTTAGTCAGGGTGTTGCCTAAATATGTGACATCACCTCCTTGTGGGTGCTAACTATATAAGTGATTTTCCCCTGCATATTAAGCCTTGGGATTTTTCATTCCCAATTCGCCTTCTCTGGCTTTTTGCCTGTCACCAATGAACTTCATGGGCAATTGAAAAGTTCTGTCTATTTGGAAGTCTTTTCCACTTAATTACAAGCACAGATAATATAGATCTAAAAAATCCTTCTATTTTACTCAACCCAGCAGTCAAAGTCTTGGAGCTTGTCTCAATGAAGAACATTAGGAGTGTACTTAAACTACACTTATGATGTTCTGGTCAGCTGTTGCTATCAACCTTCAGCTTCTAATGGGAACAATGCTCAAAACGGGCATTGCCAATTTTTTCCAGCATTACCAATCTTTTTTTCTGCATTACCTTGCTCCCTTACAAAGCCATTGAGAAGTTACTTTTCATCTACTTTTTATGTGTTTGCTCTGTTAGATGATAAAATGCGTTTTTGTGCTCTAATGACTAGAGTGGTATGTATTATAAAAAACACCCAGTACTGTCAGCCTTTCACTCACAATACTGGTTTTTGGTTGCATAGAAACAAGGCAGATTAAAAAAAAAGACTTGGAAGTTTTCTGTTGAATTTTGGAACATGATATAGGTATTCCCGTGTTTCAGAAGATCTCACAAAATAGACATCCTTGAGGTGAGGGGAAGGGAGGAAATCTCTAAAAGTAGAAGGCTGCTTCTATTCTCAGATATTTTGTAAAATGATATTCTTGGAAATATATTAACAAATGTATAGAAAATAACTGTGATTCCAAGATGTTCCCGATTCATTTATTTTATGATTATTGTTTTCTAACAGTGTTTTCCCCCATCATTTGTATTTCCTTCTCCAGTCCTATTATTAGCCTGTGTTTAAATTAAGTGTACTCTTCTTCCTCGAGCTCTCTCAAAAAAGTATTCAGCAGTGCAAGTTTGGGCAGTTCATTATTTTGTCTCTAGTAGTTGATCAGAAAGTATGGTTTGCTTTTTTTTAAAGAAAAATGAAGAACTTCAAATATTTTAAGGTGTATGTACTCAAACATGAAATGCATAACAATATTATCTAATGGCATCTGCTGTGAGTTGGACCCTTCAGGAGAAGAATGAGAGAAGGTTGCTTACAATGCCACATCAGATGATGCTTTCTACCCTTTTATCACAGTATCCATCCTTTCTCCTATAGGCATCTGCTACTCCCACCTACACAGTGTTTTCCCTTTTGGAGGACAGGCACCACAGTCTGTTTTGACCTAGAAGACTCATGATGCTAATGTGTTTCTAGTTCAAGTGTCAGAAGCTGCACGTGCTTATTGCTCCTAAGCAAAGTCTTGGTCTTTCTTGGTTGTCTTCAGTGTTTCTACATGACACCTTTCTCTGTGCAAAGACATCCTCTAAAGATGATGCTGAGCAGTGACCCTTCTCCCTTCCTGGTTTTAATGTCATCTCATTCTTTTCCTCAGACCTCAGAGCTTTCTCTGATACGTTTTTAGACCCTTGGGAAAAAAGTGTGTGCTTCAGTCCACACTGCAGGCACCACTGTTCAGCATGGGCTGATGGGTATCTGTCATAGGATGCAAGGAAAGGGTTTGTTGTTTGTTGGCATTACCTGTGAGGCTTGTAAGCATGTTTTTTTGGTAGCTTACTGTGATAATTCAAGAATTCCTCTTCGGCAAGCGGTCAGAATATCTCCCACCATCATTACAGCCTAAGAGCACAAGTTAGTTTGACTTTTCCATGAGCAGAGAACTGTGCTAATAGTATGTGTTTGCATGATTTCTGGACATAGAAGCAGAAGCCAAGGTTTTACCAACTTTCTCAGCACATTTCCAGGCTGCTTGTGTCTTTGAAGGGTTGGCATGACTGGCAGGGGGAGCTGCAGACTGCACAAAGGACACAGTTTAGACTGGGTAGTTGCTGTAGTAGCTGCTATCTCTACTGGGATTTGCAGGCTGGCAGAAAGGGACTTGGAAGTACACTGAACTGCATTATTTGATGCAATATGTAGGTGTTCATGGCCCTCTCTGGCTTTGAATTTTTCATTTTCTTTGTTCTAGTACCTCCTTTGACAGTTTTTTTTTTATGGCATAATTAAAGAGTTTTCTGTCTCAAGTTTTGCCATCTTCCTGTGGAATATACTGATCCCAATAAAAGCATCTGGAGGCAGCTGTTTGGTAGTCAGGTGCTCTTGTAGCAATACCCAAAGAACAAAGGGAATAGTGAAGTGTGGGTCCTGGTTAACATGAGGACATGATAGGGCTGTGTTAGAGCACACCAGAGGCTTACAAGGACAAAGTGCTCACCAGTTGGTGGCAGAAAATGGGAGGAATAATCTGATAGTAGGTGAGGTTCTAGTCTCTGGCCACATATACACAAGTTTGGGTTTGTATGGAGGCTTGTGAGCATGGGAAGTCCATAATCACATCTGGTGATTCCACTGTTTCTGGTCTGGGATGGTGTAGCAAAAGAAATGAAGTGTTTTACTCTTATGGCAAAAACTGAGTGATGCAGGACGTGATCTGCTGTCCCTGCAGTAATTTTGCTGACAGATTTATATCAAACCTTTTCTTTATAAAATATTCCTTAAAATATAATGAAAATAAGTAGAATGCCTTGAAGGCATAAAATAGCTTTTTATTTCCAAGGTTTATACTATGAATCACTCCCTTGATTTGCATCCTAATAATCTGATTTATACGCATTTGTTGTTTACTTCTGTTTATATATAATCTGTTGTCTGATCCTGGTTATCTTCTTTTAGGGCTAAGAGAGGATAATAAAGTTGTGATGCAAAACAACACAAATGCTTAATTTTTCAAAGTCACCATTTTTCATGCATTGCAATATATATAATAGATTAATGCAATAAATTATGAGAACCCAAATGGTTGTAATTCTTCACTTTTCATTTAATCATAAAAATTACAATATTCTTAGTTTATTTAATATTTTCCATTAAAATGGAGATTTTTCCTTATGAAGCAGTACTGAACTCTTTAAAAAGGAACCACTAATAATACTCTTTAAGTGATCAATTAATAATATTCACACTCTAAGACTTTTAAAATCAGTTATTCCTCACATTTCTTCTGGGTGATGTGTGGCTAAATATATTAAGTTTATGTAATTATTATGAAATGCCATTAATTGGAGCTGAATAAATGAAAAAAAGGTTATTTTTTTCTAGTAATATGTTAAAGATGAAATTTTAAAACATATTTTGTGTAAGGAGATAAAAAAATATATATTAAACAAAACATGTCCTTCAGTCCTAACAATGATTTTCAAACTAGATTTTAAGCAAACTTTTTTCAGTTTGGTTTTGCGTAATTCTGAAGTCATCACAAATGAGTTAAAAGATCACCAGTCTGCTGCTCAAGGGGGGACAATGCTGATCCAGGTAGACAAGTTGGTATGGAATATTAAGTTATTCTATGTAAAGAGCTACCTAGACATCTCTGTATCCACCTGAAATACTTCTCTGTCTTATTTTTGTGATTTAATTTTTTTTAAAAAATTGTATTCTCCCCATAAAATATAGAAAGTTTTTATGTTCTGCCTGAACAAATAACAGGGGTCTGGCAAAATAATTTTTTTCACTGCCCTGTTAGAACCTTCACGTGAATAAAACAGCCAGGAAAATGAAAAGAGAGGTTCACAGCTCCATTCACAGAAACCTTTCCTTGCACTACAGCATGAAATCTGGCTCAGAAAGCTTAGGTTTGGTCTAACTTGCACCAGACTCTCAGCACAAATTGTCTGTATTGTATCAGACCTGGCACAAGGTGCTGAGGACCATTTACTTGGCAAATTACAATGTCCTGACTTTGACTTCTGAAAGAAGAATAAAATACATCTTTATAATCCCAGTAAACATTTTCCATGCATTCTCAAAAGTTTGTTGGAAATACTGAGTCCTGGGAATTGCATACCCAATTGTGCACATACCAAGTATTTTCTGAGTGCCACCTTTCTACCCTTAAAGTTTCTCCTTTTCTTTAAACTGGACAAGCTGATTAATCAAATCTTTGGCAGAACATTGAAAGTAGGTTATAATGGCCTGCATGCAATTTATGGCACAGAAATGTCCAGCTTCTTGTACTATATAACTGCCATGGTGTGGGTTTTTAGTGCTTTTGTGTTTTCAGGTTTGTTTGTTGTTTTTTTTTAAGATAAAACAATTGAGAAGAGAGGACTGTGGGAGGATGTAAAGAGGAGCTAAACTGTGTAAGCAGTGAGAATGGTTAATGAGAAAACAGGACATAAGAGGAGTCCATGGACCTGTTCAGGGTCCTGGTTGAGCCTTTAAGAACCATTTTTCTTTACAGTCACTTTGGTTCCATGCAACCAGAAGGCTCTCTCTTACTCTTAAAATCAGAGCTATGGGAAAAACCTCTTTTATTGTCTTCCTTAATGACTGGTTGCAGAAGCACCTCCTTTGAATCAAAAAAAAAAAAAAAGAAGGAAAAAATCAGTCTTGGGAAGACTCTTTAGGGAGCTGAGTTGTTTATCTTTGAGAGGGGTAGGCCCTGGGTGCACTTGCTCTCCACAGTGTCAAGGTAGCTGTCATGCATTTCAAGTCACATTGGTTTTTTTCTCACTTTGCCACTTCTAATGTGTATATTTGCAAGTACTGTTGACCAGGTGACATCAAGTTGGAAATAAATGCCTTTTTATCTTTCTGTAGAGGAAGGAAATTGGTTTTATAGGAGATTTTTTGATAAAGTTAAGTGTATAGACATGGAATTGATTTTTAATAAAGTATAGTGGAGTCGAGTCCTTGGAGTAGGATATTCCAGCCTAGCTGTCATGAGACTTGAACAATTTGCCTCTGAGAGACTTCACACAACTGATACCAAATCAGCTGATGTACCTCCCTTTGCTCCTTGTGTCTCAGTCCCTTTAGGATGGAGAAGCATCCTTCCCCAATGATAGGTCCAGCAGTGATGAATTGTCAGTTGTCTTGAATTATTCTCCACTCTGAGAAAATGCTGTACTTTATCATTGTGGAATAATACTGAGAGGGAAATAAAAAGGGAAGAAGGAGAGAGAAAAGTGAGAGGAGATATTTTGTATTGGTGTTGTCATTGGAACTATAAAATTACTGATGGTATTGAGGGTTCTTTCATTTACACTACCTTTACAAATACTAAATTAACTCTAAATGGTGTGACTGTTGCCTCACTGAGCTTTATATGCTGAGTTTCTGTCCAGAGCAAATTTTTATGATTCTTATAAGTCCTTAATAAAAAAGCTTCTGCAAGAAATGTCAGAGGTCTGACTGGAACATTGTGAATAAAGTTATGTAGGAAAGTGTGTTGAATAGAAAGCCAATGCTATGAAGCTTGTATTGTGTGGAGTAATTCCCCTAATATTCCTACAGTAATAATACAATTAAAAATCAGTGCCTCATAAAAAAAAGTTGGAGTATGTGGTCTGCTGGGCAGCTGTAAGACAAAGGTGCATTTGTGCTGATTATATTCCACTCAGCACCCATAACCCATATTGTTCATAAGCTTTAGCAACAGCCATGTCCTGCTTAGGATTCAGTTCACATTCCTCTGCCACATTCTGCAGCCATCACATCATCTGCAGAGGCAGGAGTGACTACAAAATAGTACCAGAACGGAGAAGCCCAATGACTGACCTGGGAAACAACAGCTGTTTGCTGAAATGATTAAAAGGAAAAAGTACTCACAGCCCCCCAGACATCTCCCCAAGAAACATATAAATTTGCAAGTTTCTGTCCCCTTCTGCAGAAAATTATCATTGCAAATCAAGAAGAGAGAAAAGTGTGGGGAGACAGTGTGTTGCATCATTTGTATTTCTGTTCTTGCACTCTTTAGAATGAAGGATAAGTGAATGTGCTCCATATGTTCCAAAAGAGTAACAAGCAATGATTTTCTATATAGGCATGGCATAAAAGGGTTTTTTTTTCAGATTCACTCACATAGTTGACAATTGCTAACTCTTTTTCATGTTTAACACAGGATGGCTACTGTTGCATTTATTAATGCTGTGTCTGATATGCTGAGTTCCACTTTATTGATTTTATTTTGATTGGAGTAAGACTGATTGCTACCTTGGAAAACAAAGTTGTCCTTGAATGACACTATTTAAGTATTACATTCCCCTAAACATTCATTAAAGCTCATGTTTTAATTAAACTTAAGTATTACCAGTAAGTGTTGGAGGTGCTAAAATAGAAACAGCAGTAACTGGACAAACCTGAGAGCCTTTTTTTTCCCTCTCTCACTAGAAAATGTCTAAATTGCTGGGAAAGAAAGCAAAAGCAGCCAGTGAGGGTTTTGAGGTTTTTTTTGAGATCAACAACGTTAAAATGTGACTTTTTTCCCTATATGTTTGTTCTTGATGGTTCATAAAACGCTTTTTACTACCTAGACAGAAAATCTCTTTTATGTGTGTTTTCATGTCTTTTGATTTTTTGTTCTTTTAATGATTCTGTGAAAGGTAATGAGCTTTTGGGCAAAGAAGGAAGCCAGTCTGGTAAGCTCTAGTTCTAGGTTCATAATGTCTAGCCTCTGTTTTTCTTACTTACCTGTTGTATGATATTGGACAAATAATCTTTTTTTTTCCCTTATATTTCCTCTCCTGCCTGTTTACCTGCAGCCTTAGTTGTTTTTTTTTTATCAGAACCTTGCCAAGTTTGATTAAGTTTATTTATCACTGTTTTCTTCCTTGCTGTTTTTACAAGCCATTGCATTTGTTTTGTATGATACATTGTGTTAACTTCCCTAGCAGTTTTGCCATGTCCCACATACCCCTGTCAGTCACCGCAGTGCCACTTCTCACTCATCAGTGAAGATCCACTCCTCTTGGCTCTGCCACACTGCTGTCAACCAGTATTCTGCTCCTGTGCAGAAAGAGCTAAAAATACTGTTTCATTTTTTTGTGTGTGTGTATGTAGGACTTTTTAATCTGTAGCTCTAGAGTTGTTTAACAGTTCCCATCTCTGTTTCCCAGTGTCGTTACAGTGGTGCAGAGAACACAGGCTGATTTCCCAGGGTCACCCAGCCAAACTAACAGCAGGATAAAATGCCAGAAGCAATCATATGGCCTGTCCTGCTCATGAAAAAGTCTGTGTAAAGGCAGGTACCTTGATGTTTTACACAGCTCACGTTCCCTAGTATAAACAGGACTATTTAATAAGAATGCATTTACTTCTGTCTTTGCATCTATATCATAATCGTAAAGTATTTTGCTAATATTTTCTGCGTGACACATCTGTGCCTACTTAGGAATTTATCCATTCTACAGAAAAATAGCTGCTGTTGAGTCAGCAGTTTCCTAATACGATATAATAATAAAGAATGTAAGAGATTTTGGCAAAAGAATTTGCTTAGTGTGTGCTATTTTATGATTAGAAGTGGCACTTGGGCTTTCAGGTGAAGCGCTTAAAGAATTTAGATAATAAAATACTGTATTTTGTGCACTTTTGCCTCCTGAAAAGTGACATGTACTTGTTAGAAATAAAATAGAGAACTTAAACAACTACAAATTTGTTTTGGTCCAGTGAACTCTGGAAAAAGTAGGGAGATTGTGTCTGTTGCCTTTTATTACTTATCATTGCTCACTCAGGTGAGCAGACTCAAACATCGCACTTTTGGCGTTTAATTTACCAACGTTGCTATCTGTAGGAAATATAACAAAATACATAATGAGACAGACATAATCAGAATTTGCTAAGGTTTATTAATCCCTTATCAGGACTTTGGAAGGCTCAGCACATACACTCTTCATTTCTGTTATCTCATTTCATGGAATTTGTAAACAACCTAAGCTAAGATGTTTTCCAAGGCTCATTAGCTCCCCAGAGCTTTGACAGAGAAGCATTGGTCAGATAAATCAACAACATGAAATGTTGACAAAAAATGAGATTTAGTTTTAAGTGTATGCTTGAAGTCAGGGATGGGTGCAAAAGCAGTGTCATGGCTGCAGAGGCAATCCATGTTTATAGAATTATCCCTGAGTAATGGCAGTTACTGTGTGGAGGCTAAAAGGTCTATATTTTTTCCCAATGAAGTCAAACTATGAAAAATAAAATTCCACGTATTATTTTGTAGTAATAATTGTTAACTACTGTTTAAATCTAGTTCTTAAGAGACATCAGCAGACTTAGCCCAATGTAACTGAAAACAGTCATGGTGCTAACAGGTAAAATCCCTTGTAATTTATGACAATTTCTGTTGGTACAAAAATTCTGGTATATGCTGCAGAATAGACCAAATTCGTTAAGGCCATGAGGCCTTATGTTACCTCCTTGGGCTATGGTAGACAAGTGTGTTTCTAACAGAAATATCCACGTCCCAGGAAGTGAGCATGGCCTTTGAATATCACAGGCTGAGAAATTTTTGGGATGAGCGGATAGAGTGGATTTGGGTTTGGATCACTTGGGCCCAACCAGGTCTACTGCTTTATTTGCAGATGAAATCCAAAACCTGACTGGTCTCTCCTGCTGACATACCTACATTTCTAGGAAATTTAATTTCTCTAGTACATTTAAGCAATTTTGATCGTATAACCTAGTCTGTCCACCTTGACCTGTGAGCAAGCCATGGTGTGTGCTTACTGTAGAGTGGAAAGAACTATAGGTGGCTTCAAGTGGCATTGCAATTGCACCCTCCAGGTGAGATTATTCTCATGTTACTGAGCTGGAGTTTCCATCTGTGTTAGCTCGGCATCCATTGTGCAGCATAGGCTTGCCCTTGATTCTCTATTTGCAAGGTAGGATTCTCAGTATTAAAACTCATCATTCAGAATTGAAACACATCACATAAACTTCCAAATGATTTTCATCTACCAAAGATCAAGTCAGTCAATTTTCCCTAATACAAGGGTTCCTTATTTTAATTGTTTCTTCTAATGGCTGCCCTTACCTAGCAGTCACTGGCCAGAGCCGCTGGCAGTTTTTATATCACAGAATGCCCCCTGCATCCCACCCAGTCATTGCTGGCTGCTCTGTAATCTAAATTCAAACTTTATGGGATAATGGATTAGCCAATATTGCCCAGAAACCAGGATGTTTTTGTCATAAAATGCTGGTTTTGTCATAAAGGGTTCATTTTTCAGGGCAGTGGGAGAACATTGTGGGCACTATGCCTATCTGGTGCCCAGTGCTGTCCCCCTATAGAGATGCCCAAATCCAAAGAAACCAACTTGTGACTTCTTTAAAACAGCACTGTTTCATTCATGCCGCCATTCAGTATCTTCCTTAGATATTGCCTCATCTGTGCATGTACGGGTGTTTTTTTCAGATATTTGTTAGTCTTTTGCGGATTGCTCCTTCCCCTCCTTCTCCACTGACTTTTGTGTCTACAGAGTTGTTTCTCTCACGTATTCTCACTCTTCTCTCCATCTGCAATTGCTCAGTTTTTCCCCCCTCCCTAGCTCTGTTATCCCAGCGGTGCTACCACCATCACTGACAGGCTCGGTTCATCTTTGAGCCAGCTGACATTGGCTCTGCTGGACATGTGGAAAGCTTCTAGAAGGTTCTCATAGAGGCTACCCCTCTAGGTCCTCAGCCTCCTTCTCCCCCCAGCCTCTCCACACAAATCCAATACTTCCTATCAGAGAAGACCTGAGGTTTGATTCAAGCCATATAGTGTATACTTTACAGGTGAACAAACCCACCATCTACTGTGTATTCCCAGGCTACCTTGTTAGTCTTGTAAGGTGTTTTTCTCTGTAAGTCTAATTTCAAGCCTTAAGAGTTGTTTGTTTATCCTTTCACTTACTCTTTGCTCTCACCCTTGACTATGATTCCTGTGTGTGCTCATAACATGACTCTGACTCATCACTCCAAGACAGATGCTGGGCCTGTGTTCCTTGTAATGTCTCAGTTTTACCCTATGATATTAGCTAGATCCTGTAAGAACTGTCACTGAGAATTTTGGAGGCTTGACAGTAGATTCAGCTGTGCTTTAAACCTGAAACTAAGAACAGATACTTACCTGATTTGAATGCTACATTGACAGCACATCTGTGGCCAGTCTTGAGAGAGGAATTTCAATACAAATGATTTTCATTATCAAACCAGTGGGAAGGGATTAAGTCAGTAATTTTGAAGTATTAATGTTAACTACAGTCACCGATAATCAAATCATAATTTGCTCTCTACCTTTCAATCTTCTAGTTTTCTATTTTAAAAGTACTATAGTTTTCCAAAATCATGTTTTGAGAGTGAAGTGAAACTTGGCATTAAATTTAATAAAATGCATTGACTTTACAGGAGCAAATAGAGTTCAGCCTCCATAGGTCTGCACAGCTTCGTGGCTGCCACTGTGCTGGGTAGCACAGAACACTTTGGGTGCTTCACAGAGCACCCGATGGAGAAAGAGGAGCCAAAGCAGAAGCAGAACCATTGTCCACATCTTAAAATATAATAGATTTAATCTTTATTTTCAGATGTGTTGCTTCACATCTGAAATTGTATCTTTCCTAATCGGGTAAACCAAATGCCATGTGTGCCTTTTCCTTGTAATTCCTGGCTCTTTATTACTATATTAAGAGTCTCTTGGTCTCCTTTGGCCTGCATATGGTGATTGTATGGACTTAGCTGTTCAATCTGATGCCCATCATAATCCAAAGATCCTTTTCAGGAGAGGCACGACCCATCTAGTCCTGGCCTGTACCACTGTATGACGGACCCTGCACTTCCCTCTTACCTTGCTCTGCCAGGCATCATGTCGGGTTCTACTTGTACTTTGGTGCTACCTGCAAACCTGCTGAGAGTGCTGCTGTGTCATCATCCAGGTTGATGAGGAAGACAATGAAACAAGGGTCCTGTCACCAACCTCTAGGATACTTTGCCCACTACAAGCCAGAGTCAACAACCAGTGCTGTACTCTCAGTTGTTGCCTTTGGAACCTGTTGGTTCAGCAATTTTCCAACCTATAACACTGCCTGTTCATCCAGGCCTTGCTTCTCCACCTGCCAAAAGAACCTGCTGTGTGAGACAGTCCAAGATAAGGTTCAAAGTGGGACAAACTTCAGCTTTTTAGAGAGCTGTCAGAACATCAGAGTGCCATTGCATAAATATTATTTTTTTCTCATGAACTTAAAATATTATCATGACGTACAATATGAAAAACATCTCTTCCTGAAATTTTTAGATGGACCGTCTGAATTATATGAGAAAGTGTGGGCAAGGGAACCTAACAATTTTTAACTAATCATTAAAGTTGGAACATTTCATTACAGTAACATCTTACACTTATGTATATAACCCAGCACAGCTAAATGTGAATATTTTCCTCTGTGAGTTAATACTTTTTAGTCTTAAGTTTTGTTTAAAGGATTGCACAATTTCATGCTTCTAAAACTTTTTAAACTATCTTTTCAAAATATTCTGTCAGTTATAAAATGTTGTCAGTTGAAATGATTGCTGAAGAAAAGTCTACATTACTTCTCCAGCTCTAGAAGAATCTGAACTCAAGAAATGAAATTAACTTGTATTGTTTAGATTGAATTTCACTAGTCAGAACTCAAGTATTACATACATAGTTTGAATAGTTAGGTAACATTTGGAGAGGGTTTCAAGGATATTTGACAGACTTGACTGCACAAGAGTGCATCAAATCAGCTTAATCATCATTTATATAATGGAACAACTCATTTTGGAGTTTGGTAGGGGTGGATTGGCTTCCACTTGTAAACATTGATGTACATTTCTTTGTGATAGCTGGAAGAGAACAGCCACCTCTCTCTTTGACAAGCTCTTGATGAACTCTCAACAGATCTGACGTGCAACTTCAGAGCAGTGTCAGAGGGAAGACAGAACCTATGATTTGCCACCAAATATCCCAAAGCTGTGTCCATTCCATCACACTTGTACAGTATAACAAAACTGATAGCAACCAGGCTGTGCACTTAAAGATATGCTCCCTTTCATTATTGATGGCTTTGAACCTGACTTGTTCATCATTCTATAATCTTTTGGGAATCGCTGGGTTTGGGTATTTGGTGCATTCTCTTTCTTTTTGGTCTCCCATTACTGTTAAATTAGTGATAAATAACTCTAACAAGAAAAGAATGGAAGAAAATTAATTTCTTCTTCCATTCTCTATTCTTATTCCATCTGAAATAAACCCAAAATTTTCCATGCTTTGATGATTGTGACTGAATGGATTTTCTGCAAACTTGTAAACCAAATTTTACCTATAAGCAACCTAAATAACCAAGCAAAAAGATATTCAGCATAAATTGTGTCCATAGTATAATAAACTTTAAGACATAGGCTTTTTCTGACAAAAATTACTTTCTAACAATTAGCCTAATGCTATGATTAACTTTGAGGAACTCAGTAAAATTAGAAAGTTTTGTCTGGGTTTTGGGGGTTTTCTTTGACATGGTGACTTAACATTTTGATCTTGAAAATAGCCTTTTGCTTATTACTGATTTTAAACACTTGTATGTATACTTACGTCTTGCGAGAAAAGAAAAGCTCATTTAGCGTGTTCATAATGCAAATTCAGGTGCTGATCGTGTGCTTTTAACACCACTCAGAAAAGGTAAAAAGACTGGTATCTTGTGGAGATAGTTTTGAAAAAAGACAGGGATGGGAAGATTCTGGGATATTCTCGGCTTTGAGTACTTTCCTCTGCCTTCTCCCACACTGAACTTAAGTACTTTCTAAGACACACGTTGCTGCTGTGCCTTCATCCTTCTCTGCACTGTCTTTAAAGACACTGAGGCAGTGGTTGAATGTAGTGCTGCCATTCACAAATAACAATTGATTCAACCTTCTTTTTTATGACTCTGAGTGGTGCAAATGCATAATCTTTAACGTATTGCTTATATAACTTCTCAGTGCTCTAGGCTAAGGATATAACAAGTTGATGGTTAATGTCTGCATAGATCACAAGTGGTTATTATATAAGTAAATATTTTGTATTTGAAATGATTCTGTATTAATATAGATGACGTCTCTTTTCCTTACCACACTGAACTTGTAGAATTACTTGTGTTCACTTACATATACAGCACACTGTTGAATTTGAAATGCAATTTAGAGTTTTTTGCCCTGAGACTTACCACAGCATTTGTATTTGGTAGATAGAAGGAAAGGTAATAGGGTAAAGCCTTTGAAGAGTGGGAGATAGAGGACTATAGAATAAAAAGTTAATAATATTAGGCTGAAAAATAAATTATGGAAGTCATGCCAGGAAGAGTAGAAAAACCTGTAGTCACTGTCAAAGGGAGAATTAAGAAACCTACAGAGTCTTTTCTATCTAATTTCCATAACGTTGTTAAATTTTAGGTGTTTGAAGATTGAGAGGGTTGGTTTGAGGTGGTTAAAAGACTTTAAATGACAACCATTTTTAATTAATGTGAGTTAGTCAATTTATTAATTGCAATTTACTCTGTAACAATGGAAATATTGGAAAATTAGTGAGACTAAGAATGGTGTTTAGAAATGTAATGAAACCATTCACTGAGAGTCTTAATTAAGCACCAGACTGTGTGCACTGCCCTTTAGTAGCAAGTCTTTTTAACTTCATTCTTCAAAAGAAGTAATTGCATCGTTTCTCAGGACTGCTGCAATACTGTAGCAAAGGGCCAAAATCATTAATCACAATAATGCAGCATAAGTGATTTCAGGCTTGTGTTTTTATGATCTGTGCTCAGCTTAGTGAATACGAACCTTCTGCTTCACTTATTCCCGTAGGTTTGTATAGTAACGTATCTGCAAGTTAATTTAGATTTGTGAACTTTAATGTGCTGAGGTGCAGTGATGGCAGTGAGCCATTTTCCAGAGCTCTCTACATGTCAAGGTTTTTATCTGCACCCAGGAAATTATTTAGTTGATAAACCAGTTGTGTGCATTCCTGTTCCAATAGAAAATGTTCCTGTGTATTCTGCAAAGCTAAGTTGATGTTCGTAGTGAATAACTGCAGTCAGTCATTTGTTCTGAAGTAGAAAGATTTGGATTCAAAATCTAAGTTTATGTGACTTTATGTTATCCAAAGGATGGCTGATGGTACACCCAGAGCATTCTCACAGTCCAAATTTTGGAACATTTGTGGCTAATTGGTTTTCAGACAAATATTTACACTGCTTTTCCAGAACAGGAAATGAAGTTCTGAATACCCTAAGAGAAGCTTGTGTAAAGACAGTAGACTTTTTAACAGTAACTTGTTTATGATTATCCATATCTAAAACTATATTAAAAATGTTAATTAAGCAGCCTGTTGAATCTAAGCACACGAGCCGATGCAATTTGAGTGTTGTACAGATTCCCTCCATGCAATGTGTTTATGAAAGTCTGAAATACAGTTGTGTATTTTTACCATTATGGCTTCCTCTAATGTCTTCTTTTCTTCGTTCACATCTGCTGCTCAACTTTCAATACTGACTAAATGGCAAAACTCGCTTTGGTGTAATCAAATTATTCAGTAAGTCCTGCTGAAATGAATTAAAAAATATAAAATGAAAACCTAAACCAGTTTTGTTATAAAAATGAATAAATGAATAATCAAATAGCTAATGGCCTGGTTTTGTGTGAACACTATTTATCTGTGCATGAGTGTGGAACAGAACTTGCAAAATTGCAGTCCAGTATTTTTTATGTATTTATAAGTAAGTGCGAATAAGAATATTCTGTGCAACTGCTTGAAGAAGTGCAGATATTATATTATTTCTTTGTATAATTTTTATCCTCATGGATAGCCAGTGCCTCTAAGCAGATAAAAATCCCTGGTTAAGGAAGCATTGTTTCTCTTTTACAAAGCAAACTGAAGCAGAAGTAAAATAATTTTTTCTGGTGTTTTATATCAATTCTCTTGTACTGGTGGAATTAAGTAAATTCATTACTGTTGTTAGATGTAAAAAATGGATTTCACTCTACAAGGCTAAATACAGCAGCATTTTTCTCTTTATATACTTGAACTTTATCTGTGCTGATGAATTCATGTGCTGGTGAATTGCTCTTTAATAATGTAATATCTTCTCCCCCCCCAGCTAGCTCTGTTCCATTACCTCATTTTGTTGCATATATGAAGGTGTTTTGTGCCAGGGTCTTAATGTAATGTTTAAAGTAACAACATGCAGATCTATGTTGAGGTCAGAGAACTATTCCCATGTGACAAATACAAGCAAGGGAGAAATTTAAGTGTATGGCAAAAAACCCTTTATGGCAGAGATATATTAGATTGTGAAAGAGTCATCTTAGGGAAATGTTAGGAACCCACTCACTTGGGACTTTTATAACTGGAAATGACAAAGCACTAGAAAATGATCTGTAGAGTGAAAGATGTACAGTGCAGAGCACTAGATGAAATAGGAAAATTGAGCTTTTCAATCTTGAAATTCAATGATTTTGGGATAATGAGACAAATCACACCTGTGGTATAAACTTCAGACTTCACATGTTATCAACACTATCTAAAAATTGACCCATTTAAACACTGAATATCTAACTTGCTTTTCTTGTTCTCCCTTGATAGCTAACTTGAAAGAAATAGTTTGGGTAGTGGTAGCCTACTCCATTTGCAACATGTGATGGTGCATTAAAGAAAGATTTGTGAAAAGTATTCTTAAATCAATCCTGGTGTTGATAGATTTCTGGGTTTTATTGTGGGTTTTTTTTGTTTGGTTTGTTGGGTTTCTTTGCTTTTTTACAGTAGTGTTAAACTGCCTGTTGCAGTTCTCTGTCTTGAAGTCTCTTTTTTATGTCAAAGTAGGAAAACCTGATAATTTTTGATAGCTGGAATTACTCAATCTTAATGAACTACAGAGTTTTTTGTAGTTGTATTTCCCTTACTATTCAAAGTTACACGATTAAATGGTTGACATTCCCTACCAACATTTTGCCAGAATTTTCTATATTTCTTTTATCTGCAGAGAAACTTAAGATCCCAGCCATTGATTAAAAATACCCTTTTTTAAAAAAAATTACTTTTAAAAATTATTCAAATTATTTCTGTGGTGTTAAGTTGGATTTTTGTTTCTTAGTTTGTTTCAAAAAAAGAAGAAATTAGGATTGTTCAGAAACTCAGTTTCAACTCTCTTAAGAGCCACTGCAGCAGTGATCAAAAGTCATTGCCATCTGCAGGAATTTGATAGGTTTGTTGCTAAATTTACACAAAAATTTTAGGAAATGGTTGTAGAAGTTGTGAAGTTTCTTTAAGCTAAGGTTTGAGATCTAAATGCTATTAAGGCATTTAAGGCAAACTGGATGTGTAATATAAACATAATTTGTCTTTATAATCTTTTAAAATGAGCATCCTAAAAGATGTTCTCATTAGTTGTACTTTAGTCTTTAAGGTCACTTTAATGAAAACCTAATTTAGAACATTTTTATGCTGGTGCTATTTTAGTACAAAAGCCATGGACTTTTGCCTTAAGTTAAAAAATTACAAAAAAAGACTCATTTGACTATTTGCTCTACTTATATTTTCTTTTGATCCCTACGGACTTTTCTTGTGCAGAACTTTAATTTGCTGCATTTGGTTTTATCTGATTAAGATATGGGGTCAAGTTCTGATACTACAAATCCAGAAATAGTGCTAGAGCCTAAGCTAATGTTATTCTGGTAATAGTTGAATAACAGTAAACTTGCAACCTGAAAAGTGCTTCTCAATTAAAAGTCAACGGGATTTCAAGTGGTGGAGGTGGTGGTTGAGTCAGAAACTAATGGATTGTGGCTAAATTATCAATATGTTACTCTGGAACATGTACCTTCCTACTGGAAAAGCAGATGTTGTCAGAATCAAACGTATATTATATGTTGGATTAGAAATTAAATTGGGGCTGAAGTCTGGATTTGCATTCCTACGTGGTGATTGAAATCTCCCACGATGCTGGGAGATTTCCTGCTTAAGATCATGGAAATTGCATGTGAATGCGGTCTGGGAAACAATGTTTTTCTTCTGTGGTTGTGCAGTGAAGTAGGATTGAATTTAATATTTGGGTATAGTTTTCCAAACCTACAGGGATTTTGAAGAAAGCTCACTTTGGCGTGTTAACACGTCCATGTTAAGACTTCCCAAAGAGGATGTAACCAGGAATAATCTGTTAAGTCAAGGTGGTTTTCCCGCTCTCATGCATGTTTTGGAAAATTTTCACTTTTTACTAGCTAATAGAATTTAAATGAGGACTTGAAGTTCTCTGTAAAAGATCAGTAATTTACATGAACAAAAATTCCCAAGATCCAGAGTTTGGTCAAAAGTTTCCAAAGAACCTTAATGCTGATAATTTTCAATGTTGGAAAGGCAAAACAGTGTTTTAGTTACTGAACTGTTGATTACTATAGTGTCTATGCTTTCTATGAATTGCTATGAGCTGTTGCTACCACCGTATCAACCTTTGTGTGCTCAAATCCCTCCTTAATATTCTGCAGAAATTTTCATTCTTTATCTGCTTCACAAGTTTTGTCCACAGTGATTCTGGGCTAAAAGCAACAAAGTCCTGAATTTTGTTGTACATTACCTGTTTTGTTTATTTTAGGAGTGCTTGTCATAGGAAAATATTCTCTTAAAGCAAAATTTTGTAGGTACAGTTTCTCAAATGTCACTGCATAATACTATGAATTACCTCATCAATTAGTGACTAGTTATAAAATGTAATTCCTTACATGCATTCAGGTTGAAAAGAATATGTCTAAAAATATTTCTTTTCTTGAATACTGTGCTGAACTAGTTGTGCTTTGTGAGCATCGTGGTTAATGGGAAATAATTTGTGAAAGGACCGCACTCCTGCTGTCAGATCAGTGGTTTACATGTAAGTGGGTGTGTGTGTGCTCATGCAAGAAGTGACAATTTGTAATTTCATATTGATCTTTTCACCATCAGAGACTTACAGTTGCATTATAATCTTACAGTTATAATGCAAAATTGATGGCTTTGAAAGTTAGGCTGTCAGATATAAATGTTTCAAATATTGCACTCCCCTCAATCACACATAGAACATTTGTCCAGAAATCATTCTGCTGCAGAAGATTTTGAAATTGTGAGGTTTTTCTCCTGTTATAATGCAATTCCACAGGCATTAAGATGAGTTGGCTCTATCAAATTAGTGAAGCAGAGAGATACCTTTTAGATTTCTATGTAGTTAATTGTCTTCACTATTCACTTTAAAGCACATTCATTAATAATATAGTTGATATCAAACTTGTGGAAGCTGAAAACTTTGAGATTTATTTAATCAGTTATGTAATGTTCTGCCAGATATCAATAACTTTTGAAAACAAGCATCCTGTTGATAAAAATTTTAATATTTGTAGATTTGGACAGCAGAACTGATACTTCACTGGCAGCACTTTGCATCTGTTCCCAACTTTTGAAAGCAGCAGTTTGAAATGTGCCATCTGTAATCACCAACTGCTTAAAAAAAGGATAGTGTCTGTTTGCTATTAGCTATTACCATGGATCAAGACATTCAAAAGATCTTTGTGAGCCAAGCTGTGTCAAATTTCAAGTAATAGTCCGGTCTTTACTGGGAATGTTCTGTAGATACTGACTGCATCACCAGTTCCATTCATTGCATCCTCTCTTTCGTACAGCATGAATGAAGTAAAATAGAATATTTTGTTTGTTTTGGATGACCTGAGATCCTGCTGGATTAATTAGTGCCCATTCTCTTTTTGGTGTTTCTTTTTTGGTTACTTTACCCTGTGTTTCTTGCTGGTCTCTTTATTCTTCTGATGGCATCACCCAAGGCATTTGTATGATCTTGTTTGACCTCTTCTCTCATCGAGTAGCAACTCTGTCTCTTTTTCTTCGAACTTATCTGCTGCTAGTGGTGTTAAATCGCAGTATTACTTGTACAGTTGGGAAACAGGCCAAAACAATTTCTCCATAATAGAAAATAAGGCTAATAATATGAAGAAATAAGTTGTCCTTAGCTGGAAGTTTCTCTAGAGGTTTAAATTCCTATCTTCCCTAATCAAGGAAGGCCTCCTGGGTTTTTTGGTGGCAGAGGTTTGTGAACATGAGTTTACTAGATGTCAGAACTCAGCAGTGAAAGGTATGTTTAGGCCTCCAACTCACCTTTGTGATTTCAGTACTAAGTATTTAATTTCTGCAGAATAAACAAATGTGAAAAATCAGCAGCTTCCCACTGGGGTATACAAGAACTTTCACCAATAAACTCTTTTAATTTCCTGCATTTTAATGAAAGTACATTCTGTGATAGAGATTTTAAAAATTAGCAAACTGTTAAATGGTTGGTGCAGTTACAACAGTGGTGGGAATTCATCATTTTGGCTTAACAGAGGTAGGATACCTTTTGAATTTCACTGCCTTGTGTAAGACTGTATCTTCAAATATTTCATTTATGTGCAAATATTTTGGAAAGCAATGCATACATGGCCTATCTGTGGCAAAATGTATGTGAATCTTGTGGCCAAGGTGGATTTTTTTTCCCCATAGTTTTGGTTGCTACAGGAATTCATGATAGGTTAGGGAAGAAATAAACTCAAGCTGAAAGCTGAAGACGTGCATGACAGGGAGGGTAAAGTCAAAGGAATTTATTAGAAAAGACTTTAAGGAGGTCAATATTTACATAGTTCCTATTATAAATCTGCAAAAATAACTCACATGCAGAAAAATTTGACTCACACGTGAAGATTCATATCATAGAAATATTAGGGTTAAAAAATAAATGTATGAAACTAGTTTATGTTTGAAGGTAATGTCTGCAGGTATTTGGCTGATGCATACACACAGTGTGTGCATGGGAAGTACCTTCTCTCACAGATTAATTCCAATTATATGAAACACAACTGTGTATCTAAATGGATTGCCTTGATTGAATTTTAAAGTGCAGCACAGTAGTGCCTGTAGGATGGCAGTCAGTAATGGATGCAGTATAAGTATGTAAACAAAGTTGGATTTATACACCAAGAGATAAACAAAGGGAAAAATTGTGCTATAAAGAAATAAGGGAAATTTTAAAGATAATGTTGAAAGGAACTCCAGAGTAACATTATGAGGCTTTTAAATGACTAGGAGAAGTCTGGGAGAAGAGTTTTGATAGCCAGTAAATTTCCTGGACTTTTCACTGGGATCCTGAGCAGCATAATGCAGTGCTGTGATCGCCTGTCTCTTTATTTTGTAACTCTTCCTTTGGTTTAGGGTTTCTTTGGGGGGAATGGGGATTATTAATAACAGAAAAGTCCTGGAGAAAATCAACATTGTTGTAAAAGTCTAGAGAAGGGTGGTTTGCAGTGACTGCTGAGGGAACATCATCAGATGAGAAAGTATATATTAAAAATCTGGCATGTTCCACCTGGCTATTTTTAACACACTGCAGAAAATGTGCCTCATTCCCCTATCTGCTCACACTTTTCTCTTTGAGCACTAGCTGTCATATTCCCATTGCACGCACCACAGTTTTCAATACGTTGTCTCTTTTTCAATCTATATCTCCTCTAACTACTCCATTATGAAGATTATAAATATACGAAATTGATCTCAAAATAGAATTACCCACTCCTATTAACTTTGCTGACTAAGAGAGGCATGTAAAGCTTTTCATTTTCATGTTGTAATTTTGGATTTGATCCCATATTTGTAGTTGTGGGGCTTTTTTAATTTTTGACTCTTTAGGGTTGGTTGGCTAGTTGTCTGGAGTTTATTTCATATGAGACTAGTTCTGACTCTGAATGTTTTCTGGTGAAAAATATTGACAAACATAGAAATAAACTGGTTTGACTTGTTTTTCCTTTTCATCATGCAGAAAATATTTCCATTTTTTTTAGACTTACTCAGAGTTCTAGTCTTTAGCTGAGGGACAGTGTTTTGGTTTGTTTGTGCTATTTGGTTTTTTTTGTAGAAGTATTTTGGCAAATCATTTATGAAATAGGCATTTGGACAAGTAACAACCATTGTCATATAGAAAAGGTATGTTGATTCTGTTTATTATGGGTTGTAGAAAATAGAAGATGTTTGCTTATGTTACAAGTAATAGGTTGAAATGCCCATTGGATAGCTTTTTGTATTTAGACGAAAACATATTTAATAGCTTCATTCATCATCATATGTGAAATGAAAATAGTATCTGTGCTTTTTCAATTCCATTTCAACATTTATAAAACTCAAAGCCGTTGTTTTTTTTCCAGACTGATTTTTTTGAAATAAATGGTAGCATGAGAACTGTTTCTCCTTAGGTAGACTTGGCTCTTTTCTCCATACTAATTAGCTGCTATTGATTAGGACAGCATACTGAAAATATATAATGTGTCAAAATCTGAGCAAGTCTCATTTATCTATACAAATATTCCCGTTTCTTTAATTTTCGTCAAGATTCACTTTCACTCGAGAAACATTATTATCTGGCTTTAGCTATGATGGGCTATATCTGCAAATATTTCAAAGCATGGGATAACAAACTCATTAATGTTGATGGAATGGACTTTTCTGTTGGCTTTAACAAGATTTAGTTTAGGTACAGAATATACTGAAACTACTGAAAAATGTCTCATTGCAACAAGATACTGAACTAGGTTGTGACCTGGTGGTGTTTTGAAGCTATAGAAATGCTGCTCTACCTGGAATGGAGAACCACTGCAGTAGGGAGGCTGATTCCAAGTCGGGGACCATCTCCTTGTCCAAGAAGGCAGGGCTGTGGGCAGGGAAGGGCAGTGGCTGCTCGCCAGCCTGCGGCAGGAAGAGCGGCCCCTTTATGGCTATTAATATACAGGCCACTCAGAGCTACCCTTAGAATTGGAGTTTTAAAATTAGATTTTATCTTTAAATAACTATCAATACCGTAATAATAGTAACAAAATCTCTACAGTATTACTTTTACCCTCTATTGTTTTCCATTATTCACTAGTAGAGAGCTAAAAGCTTTGCTCACTAAAAAGAGCACTTGGTAACTTTGTATTGGATGAATGTTTTACAGTCAAAAAGAATTTACAGAAGCAGTGTTCTGAGTTGATTATTGACCATTGGTCTTCACTGGGGAGAGCAGGATGCATAGAAAAGAACCTATATAATGCTTGTGATGTTATGAAACACTTTTTAAATAAGCATAATCTATAAGAGTCTCAGAATTATTGTGTATGTCAGCAATTCTTTAAATTAATTATTTGAAGGAAAAATATTACACAGCCACCAGCTGAAGTAAGCAGGAACCTCTATTAGTTTAATGTGTATCAGCAACTCAGAAATATTCAGTAGTTTTAGAAAATCTGACTTTAGGTCAATCATATTCTGGCAGGTAATGCGGCTTGAACCAGAATAATGTCTTATATGCTTTTATTTCCTTTTAATTTTAATTCATTTAAACAATGATGTTTTAAGCAATGAAGATTGAAGTGGAATCATCCAGTGGAATGAGTATGGTTAAGTGAAATCACTGTTTTGATTTCAGATGTATGTTAGGATGCAAATGACAAAACTACAAATTAAAAAACAATTATGTTGAAGTCAAAGAAAAGGTGCAATGCTCTCAGTAATGAGACCTCTGAGACAAGAAGTCAAAATGGGAGTGTGATGGCCTTCACTGAGTGGATTTTAAAATGTATGGTCTCATTTCCTCCCAGGTCAATACAGTTGTGATTACAGTACTTTTGTTCAGGGGATAACAACCTTAAAAGACAAGAAAACCCAAATGAAAACAATCATATTGAGATGTGTCACCACTTCCTCTCAAATCTGTAACATTTTTTGTAGACATAATTCCCATCCACACGCAGATTCCATTGGAAGGATCTTGGTACTCTCCAGGGAAATGTTTCTGAGCAGTGTTGCCCTCTGTGGATGCTGTCTGCAGACATGGTGAAGCTGAAGGCTGAGGTTTAATTTGGCTACAGCACTTCAACATCCCTTTTATTTTGATAGAACTAAGTGTTTGAGTTGCTTGGGCAGCTTTGACATCTTCAACTAAAAGGTTCAGAATATTGAGCCTTCTGTTGTCCCAGCTGCTGCACAGTACACAGCACACAAGCCCAGCACACAGCACCACTGCGCCATCAGAGATATCTGCTTTCTGCTTCCAGATACTTCCCAGACTGGTCTTTGAGGGTTACCAGAGATGTGATTCAGACAGACTGACTTGGACCATCCTGGACCAGTTCTCAGGTGTGGACAGCTGAAGACATATGTCCTCTTCCTTCCATACCCCTTATTCAGATTTGGGTGATGACAGGGATTTTGAGGTGCTGGCTGAGGCAGAGTGAGCCAGCTGTTCACTGGCCTTGAGCTGTTAATGTGTCTGCAGTGTGTGCCAGGAGTAAGACCAGCTGTGCCCTACCTTGAAGGGCCATGGCAAGAGGGAAACAGTGAGGGAGCAGTGGGGTCTGCAGTGTGGATGGCAGCAGAATGGGGTTGGCCTCAGTGGGAGCAGTCTCATGGGGAAGTTTGTAGGTGACTGAATAGGCCGAGAAGATCATAACTTCCCATATCTTTTTTCCTGAAACACTCTATAAAATGACAAATTATGATGATAGTCTGAAGATTCTTAGGGTAATAGCGACTCCTAAAATGCATTATTTTTCCCACAGCTGCACATTTTCTAACAGTCAGCCTGCTGAGTGGAGACACAATACCTATCATCCCTTATTTGTGTCAGAACCTGAAAGAGAAGTATCTTTGGCAAAGTTATATATGAAAAACAATAATAAAATTCTTATTTTCTGGGGATGCAAAACTAGGGAGTTAATCTTTCTTTTCAATATGTGTGGCAAATAGATTAAAAATATTCATATTTTGAATTCAGGTACTCATCATAAAAAAATAGCCTTTATGTTGTTCGTTTCTTACTGTAAACAACTCAGAATGTGTGATGTATTTCAACAAATGCTTATATATATAACATTCTGGATTTTCTGGAAATAGCTGAGCTCAATACAACTCTCAGGGTGGGGGTAATCTATCTAATTATGGCATGGGAGCAAAAAGGGAAATGTGTTCAAGAGACTTAGAAAGATAGAGATCTAGGCTGTATTTTTCTTATAGAAACTCATGAGGTCACTTGGTTTCTGTGGAGAAAAGACATCCACATAGATAAGACAATTTTTTCTTTTGAGTTGGTTCTTTATATTTCTCTGAAGATGCTGCTACCAACACCATCTCTTTATTGCTTATGTTCATTTGTTGCATAAAATTCTCTCATTTAGAAGCTCTGTACTAGGCAAGTCAGGGATTATAAAGTGAGGTTCAGCTTTTAGCAGAGAGACGGATTTATCCCTTTTCTTTTAGAAATCCTATAGTTTGATGGCAATGTTGACTTTTCATTGTGCATGTTGTTTTCTGGTCTGTCTTTATGCTTAGGTCTAGGAGAATGAATGCATAAATAAAAATCCACTGTTCCTCTGCTGCTCTGCTGCCATTTTAATCCCTATTTATCTCACTCTAGGATGCCAGAGAGGAAATTTAATGTTGAGTATTGGTTCAATAAATGTCAGGGAGGGCAGGCAGTTTATATCCTCTTTTGCAATAAACATTTAGTTCTCCTGACAAAGACAGCATTAGAATATCAGGAGGGAAAAGCTGCTCTAGTGGCCTCTGCTTCTTTCAGCAGCTGAAAATATGAAATGGTCCTGATGACCAAGCACACAAACCTTACCCCTCAGAAGTGGTAGATATGCTGTTAGGGATTCAGATGTTTTCCTGATAAAACTAAATATTCTTTGTTTAACAAGTTGAACTACATGAGACTTGGTCTTGCAAAAAGTGCAATTTTCCTCTCATCTGTAACTGTCTTGTAGGGATAAATTTTTAAAGAACATAGTGTATGCTTTGTTTGTATTACAATGAGAGACAATTACGTCTTACCACCAGGTTACCAAATAGCATGAGAATTATTAAGCTAAACTTTTTTGTATTATAACGCAAGGTGGTTGTTAGTTAGAGAAAAGCAGAAGGACACATTTAGAAAACATCATGCAAATTATCTAAGCATTGTTACTGCGTCAGGTGAGTTAAGATGACAGGTTAAATAATTTACTATGCAATTATTTGTTTTATGCATAGTTAATATATGTCCTGTGTACAGTGACGAAAATAAGGCAAAATGGAAATGAGGGAAGTTTTTCTAAAATTAAATGCCTATCAATTAGAAGTACTGAAGTTATATCTCTTGAGTACGAAATAATTACCATACCTATGATTTCCTTCTGCATTCATCAACAGACTATGCTTAATTTCTGAGGGAGCTTTGCTAAGGTGATGAAGTGGTGTTGAGAATAGACATCTGAACAACAGCTGTGATAGTTGGAAAAATGTAACAATAACAGGTTTATAACATTTTTAGAATCAACTATTATATCACATACATAAAAATACAAAATACCTGATATATAATATTGTATACATAGCCATTTTATGTGTTGTGCGTACATAATTTTCTATATGTACATATCATACACTGATATGTTGTTTTATGTTCTTTGCCAATACCAGAAATCCTTACCAATGAGCTTTTCAAATACATGTAATTAAAAATTCTCCTGTCTTCAAATTTAATATTTCTCATCTTCACATATCCCCATGACTGATATATTTAAGAGTCTTTGCATTTCTTTCAGAGCTTTCTTATGACATTTCTGCTTTTGCTTTAAGCTTATGTTTAAAAACAGGAGAAGAACTCAAAATGAAGGCTGCACTTTGAATAAAGGATAGAATTAGAAATACACTTTAGAGACAGAGTTTCATCCCTAAGTGTTGTGAGTCCTTTATGCTAAAGCTCTTCTGCTTTAAGGTGTTTCAACTACTTGCTAATCAAATAAAAAACTACTTAGGGAGTAAGAATTTCAGTCCTTTTCTCCTTGATAAAATGCACAAGGGTAAGCAGATGGCTGACGTGACTAAAACCATTGACAAAACGTGTCTTTTAGCCTAGAAGAAGAGGAACAGAGAAAACTTTAAAAAACTGCCTCTTTAAACTACTCGTAGGCACTTAACTTCAGGCTGGGTGAAATCCCTGTCCATCAGTTTATTTGTTTGACTTTGTCAAACACCAAAGCACCAGAGAGCTGACAACTAGGGTGTGTAGGACTGGTACGTCTCAATCAGCTTAGGCTGGTTTTAGAAAGAGGTAAAAACCACTGAGACCAAGTGGTTAGATAGACATCAGGTCAGTGGGAAGAGATCTGATGCTCCTAAAAACGCGATACAAACTGAAACCTGCCATTGCAAGAGCAGGTGTGTTAGGCTGGGAATTATTGACAGCAGTGTCACTTGTGAGACTTGATGAGCACGTGCTCATCCCCTCAGTGCTGCTTCACATTAGTGACACTTCAGCTCAGGCACTGCAGTGCCCCACTGCCTGAGCATGGCCTTGGGTGGGGCAGCAAGAGCAGGCTCATCCGGAGCACACCACCCTTGAAGGAAAGACTGATCCAGTGGGAGTTACCAGCCTGGACACAGGAGGTCTAGAGGAGGAGGAACACTGGGGTATAGCATCCGAGCATGTTAATACCTCTTGCAAAGAAAAGGTGCTAGAGAAAAGGAGGGGAATGGTGTGACCAGGCAAGTATGGTGTGACAAAGTCAAGTATGGCTGTGATTCTGGCTGGAGACTCCTTCTTGGGCTGTGTTAAGCAGGCTCTGGCAGACTTAAACAGCCAAGCAACTGGTTCCAGGACCTGGAGTACGCCAGGACTGGAGTGGCACATCAAAATTTTCCTGAACAGATGTAAAATTTCAAAGTATGGAGAAGCATGATGGCTGTGGATTGTGGCTGCTGAGTGCCCTGGGCTGCCACAGGGCTGGAGTCAGGCTGCTGTGCCTGCAGACTGTGGGTCTGTCTTCTCTCTTTGTGGTGCTCTGTATTCATCAGGCGTTCTTGGATCCGGCCCCAAGCTTTCAGCTGACAGCAGCCATATCCTGGAAGTAACGATCCTGTTAAATAACTATCATGTAAGCATGTCAGTCAGGCTGTCAAGAACACGGAGGCCAAACGTGATCATTTCTTTTCCCCTTCCTCTTTCCCAATTAAAGAGCTTGTTACATCTTTCTGATAGTTTAATCATTGAAAACTGTGGCCATGAATCTTGATGAGATGCAAATGAGGGATGCCATCTGTTGATCGGTGCTGTGTGCTCCCCAGGCTCAGCGCCGAGTGCTGAGCTGGGGCTGGGTGTCCTTTATCTATTTCCCTTGCACAGGGGAGTAGTCACAGAGGGAATCTGATACAGAGGCTTGGAATGGGTGATCCTCTCTTCACCCTCATAACGAGTTTATTTGAAGCAGCAGAAGGACAAGTGTCCTTAGAGACAGCTACTACAGGACAACCAGGGGGTTTAGACCAAACCAGCATGGGCTTAGGAAAGGCAGGTCCTGCTTGACCAATCTGAGCTCTTTCCATGACAGAGTGACTGGCTTAGTTGATGAGGAAAAGGCTGTGGATGTCATCTACCCAGACTTTAGTAAAGCCTTTGACATTGTTTCTCACAATATTCTCATAGAGAAACTGGCTGCTTGTGGCTTGAACAGGTGACTCTTTGCTGGGTAAAAACTGTCTGGATGACCGAGCCCTAAGAGTGGAGGTGAATGAAGTTACATCCAGTTGGTGGCCAGTCATAAGTGTGTCCTCCATGGCTCAGTACTGGGGCCAGCCCTGGTTTTATACATCTTTATCAATGATCTGGACACAGGGATGGAGTGCACCCTTGGTCAGTTCACAGATGACTCCAAGTTGTGTGGGAGTGTTGATCTTCTGGAGGGTAGAAAGCTCTGCAGAGGAATTTGGACAGGCTGGATCAATGGGCCAAGGCCAATTGTATGATGTAACCAAGTAATAAGTGACAGAACGGGAGGAAATGGCCTCGGGTTGCACCAAGGCAGGCTTAGATTGGATATTAGGAAAAATCTGTTCGCCAAAACGGTTGTCAAGCATTGGAACAGGCTACCCAGGGAAGTGGAGAAGTCACCAGCCCTGGAGGAGGTACATGTGTAGATGTGGCACTTAGGGACATGGTTTAGCAGAGGACTTGGCTGTGCTGGGTTAATGGTTGGATTCAATGATCTTACAGGTCTTTTCCAACCTAAACAATTCTATGATTGTCCCATGGTCTGAAGAAAAACACACATGTGAAAATTACTGTCTGTTCTTCACTCCTGTAACTAATTCTGCTGAAGGTGTTCTCTCTGTCTCCTGCTCTCCTGCCCAGCCCAGCACACAGGTATCCTTGCAAAGGGAGGTAGATACCTTAATTACAAATTTAGCATCTGCTACTCTGAGTCAGAGCAGTGACCCACCTAGACGTTGTATAAAAGTGACCAGTAATAGATGGTTGGCAGCACAGGCAGTGGGAATGTGAAGAGGTGCACTCTCAGCACCTGCTGCTTTGCAGTTTCAAAATTCCTGGAGCCAGGAGCTGCACGAGAGGTGGAGGTAACCTTTGTGAATGTGCCTCCTCCTGTCTTGAAAGCAGATCTTTTGATTTCTACTCATTCTTTGAAAGTGAGTTACTACTTTAATGTGCTTTGTGTGGAGAAGTTTTTTTTTAACTGCAGGCTGATAACATCATTTGGCTCTGTCTGGTTCTTGAATTGTGAATAATCATTTCCTATTCACCTTTTCCAGGCTGTTTAAAATTTTAGAGCGGTTATTCTACATCCCCTCAGTCATATCTTTTTCCAGCTGAAAAGCTGCAGTCTATTTAGCCTCTTCTCATGTGGAGGAGTCATTTGACTGACACAGCTGACTTGTTTCAACTTTCTTTACTGAAAAGTCAGTGTACTGGAAGCATTTTAGGTCATTAAGAAATTTAGAAAGTACCATGTTTTATTTGAAATTACTTAAAGGATTGTACTGTGCTACCAAGAAGGTTGCAGAAATGGTATAAAATCCTAATTTGCTGCTTTTCTCCTGCCTCATTCCCCCCCCAAAAACCCCAAACCCAAGGAGAGACCCATGTGTAGTAATTCAAAAGGAAGTTTTATGTATAGTAATTTATTGTGAGGATGTCTATTCTATCAGTTCTGTTCCTTCCTTCCTTCTGACAGATTCACATTTGACATTTAGCACAAGTTGTTGCTGCAGGTTGAAGCAGAATAGAACACCCCAATTTCATAGTAAATTGTTTATGGCTGAAGCAGCATTAACTATAGTCTACCAAAATAGGAGCACTAAAATATCCATTCTCTATTACATGATGATGATTGTTGTTTTAGTGGCCCTATTCTGGTCCAGTCCCAGGCTCAGAGCAGGCTTGACCTTGAAGTCAGCTCTGAACTTGAAAGATGGATCTGCATTCTCATGACACTGGTCCACCAGTATATTGACTATATCATCACCATCATGGCTAGGCTTCGCGAACGAAGATTTGGGAAGGGCTCTACCCACGTTTGTTGCAGGCGCATTGATGGCTAAAAAGGCCAATACGAGATAGGCACGTCCGGTTGCAAAAGGCACAGCAGAAAGACTCCTTAAATGGTATATTCTGCAAAGCACGATTCTTTCTGCGTTGTCTTTTCTCCTCAAGGGTGATCCTGCGTGCTTTCTCAAAAGCATCAGCAGCGTTATAGATGGTGTGTCTCCAGACCTCCCGATTGGAGGCCAGAGTAGACCAGTTATGATGATCAATATGGTCAAGGCTGAGATGTTGTTTCAGGGAGTCCTTGTATCTTTTCTTCAGGGCTCCTCTCTTGCGGCAGCCGGTGGCAAGTTCACCATAAAGCAGGATCATAGGGAGGTGGTGGTCCTTCATCCTGGAGACGTGCCCTGCCCAACACAACTGTGTTCTCAGTAACATGGCCTCAATGCTTGTGACTGCTGCTTGTTCAAGAACAGACGTATTGGTCACATAATCTGACCAGTGGATGTTTAGGATTGTACGGAGGCAGCGTTGATGGAAGCGTTCTAGGAGTCGCAGGTGGTGGCAGTAGATGACCCATGATTCAGATCCGTATAAGAGAGTAGACAGCACTATGGCTCTGTAAACACTGATCTTTGTACTTTTCTTCAGGTGTTTATTTCGCCAAACTCTTTTATGAAGCTTTCTGAAAGCACTATATGCCTTTGCTAACCTGTTGTCTATATAACTAGTATAATTAATAATGTCTTTTATTTTGAATTGTATTTGCTTTCTTCCTGATTTAGAAGTTAAAAAAAGAAAGTTGTTTTTTCCTGCTTGAATAACAGCATTTTTAGTCTGTGGTTTTTGAGGTGCATTTATATACACCAGTGCACAAAGAGCTAATTTAGATTTAATTCTTAACTATTTTTAAACTTTAACATATACTTCTTATTTTGATACTTTGACTCCTCACCACCGTTGATTTAAATCTTGAGAACAGCAACACAGTTGCTCTTTATCTGAGTTTATAGGGGCCCTCAGGATTTATTTTATGAGTCTTCTCAACACAGACCTTTCAGGTAGATTCATATCTGCTCTGCCTTTTCTGTCTACCTTGGAGAGACTTTTTGACCAACTTTTAGGGTGTAGTAACCACATAGCTCCTGTTTTCTGCATTTTCTTCTGGTAATAAAGTAAAGCAAAGGAGACCCAGCTGTGCTGTTTTTTCCTGAGCTAAGGAGCCAGAAGGTTTTACGCTCCTTTTCTGTTACAATGGACTCCTACTAGACCTGGCTCAAAGTCTCTGCCATGCTCTGTTTCAGCTTATCTCCACTGCAGGAATTGATTCCTTGTGTCTCCAGGAGAATTTGTTTTGAAGTTTCAGAGCAACAACCCTGCTATGTATGCTAGCATGCATTTTTGGTTTGGTGCGTCCTCTTTTGTGACCCCCTTGAAAATTTGATTCTCTTTTGCGTGAATGACGCTGCTGAGATACCACAAGAAATAGTTTCCTATCTGGGCTGAGAACTGAGCAGAAGGAATGAAGTTTATTAACTAGCACCCTTAGGTTTTTCAGAAGCTGGGTTTTCACAGCATTTCATGTGAAAAAAGCCCCTAGACCACATTTACTGTGGTAGACATGGAGTCCAAAGTGCAGATCTACTGATAAAAGATTCATTCTGTGAGTTGTCCTTTGCTGCTATTCTTCAGTTAAAATAAACACCATTCTGTTACAGTGTAGAATATGACCACCTGTGATATAATTTAAATTGCTAATTGGAAAAATGTTAAATTGAACATGGTTTATGGTTAATAATTTTTATGATCTGGTCTCACACAGCTCCTAAGTGTCTTGTAAAACAGAATTTCTCCCATAATGGCTGCTTGTGTTCCTTTGGAAGCTGAAATTCTACTAATACTAAATGCACATGGTTAATAATGGCTTATGAAGATACCAGAACCCTGGTATCAAAAGGACCAGCTGTATTTGAAACACTTAGACTAAATGATGCTTAGGAGCTTATATAAGCTTCTTTTTCTCCTATTTTGATAAATTGGCTTTGCTGTCAGTTAAACTGTGAAAACTTGGACAAGGGAGTTTCTTGAATTCATTAACTTAAAAACAGTATTTTTTTTAAGAATTAAAGTTAGTTCATGGAACAGAAGTCCCTTGCAAAACAACAGATGCAAATGACAAAGCATCAGAGATGCTTTTAGTGGGCATTTTAGTGGGCTTTTTTTCCATATGTGCTGAGATAGTGAATCTCTCTAATATATGTCCAGACTGATGAGACCTATTTTGCCCTGAAGTTTGATACCAGAAAGATTATTTCTCCCTCAACATACAATAAATAAACAGTAAATTCATGACAGTGGACTTAAAGTTATGTAAAAGTTGAACTCAAAAAGCATCTTAAAGCTTGACTGTTTATCTAGATCTCTTTGGTTTGTTTTTTGGGTGGGTATATGAATATTTTCTTTGACTAAAATATAATGTTCAAGTCTACCATTCTAGCTTTGTTCCCTTTTTAGCCTTCTACCTAAATTTAGCTGTTTACATAAGAAGAGGTATATTGCTTTTTCTAAGGTGGTGTCATTCTGCATGCATTATCTTCCATCAATTAACTTTTTCGCTCCTAATTTGTGCCATGAATGGTGAGGTGCTGGCACTCTTCTGATACTGCAGAGACAGCCAGTTGTTCAGTGTTTAAGTCTGTAGAACACAAAACAGACCCAACAAAGCCTAGAGAATTTGACTATGCACCATTTACACAAAATGCTCAGCTAAGCACAGTGCCAGATGCTTGAACGTATTATTTTTAATGACGTGGGGAGGTAAGTTGCCAGCTGCCACCGATACAGTGCTAAAGAATAAGTAGGCTTCTTTTCATTCAGTGTGATATTATTCCCCAGACAGTTGTGTTTCTGTAAATGCAGGATATACGTTTTTGCTAATAAAACTGGAGACAATCATAATAACTAGCAATATGTCAACATGTGGCTGACAGTATGTGCTTTGGATAGCTCAAACTTTTTGGAAAAAAGCAAGGTGAATAGAAATGTTCTGTTTTTTTTTTTTGTGATTAATTTTAAATTGAAACACTTTGTTTTAAAACAAATCAATATCTCTGAATTCTTTGCCGTCCAGCACAACATTAGAGAAAACCAAACAGAACATAAACATACCTGATATGATTCATTTTCTTTGTCAGATACAAGAACAAGATACAAGGCAAACTAACAGTAGTTCATGGAATGGCATTTATTTCTTCACAGTGTCACTTTTAAATGTCACTATTCTTTTAAATTCAGTTGAAATCAAAGAATCAAATTAACTTTTTCATTATTATTTTTGCATTAGGCTGTGAGAATTTATGGCTTGTTTATTCTCTTGGTCCCCTCAGTTCTTCAGTCTTTGAATTACATTAGAGCTGTTGAGTTTGTATAATGTTCCAGGCAGACACAGTTTTCTTTGTATACCACATACAATGCATTTTCTGTATTTCTCCTTATTCTTGCTGTAATTACCAGGAAAATTTCCATGAAATGGGATTTTATTTTATAAGAATTTAACCCACTTGTGCTACTAAATCCCATTATAGTCAGAGCATAAATGTCAAGGGGATAAGTAGCAGGAGGAGACGAAATCTTATGAAGAAAGCATTCCATTGAAAATGAACATAATATGTGTCCGACAGATTTGTAAATTATCTACACAGGTGAAATATTGTACCCTTACATCTAAAAAGTTTTCAGTTTCCTTCAGGATTGTTCACAAAGGGTTCTTGTTCTCTTTCATTAACACACTTTATGAGGAAATAATGTTCAGAAAATATTTGTTGCAATATTAGAAAGAACCCATTAATTCTTATCTTTATTTGTTCAGTATGTAATTTCCACAGAAAATTATTCTATTAAAATTGATGCGAGCTCCAAGTGTATTTATACCTCCCATTGCATCAAAGGTTGCAAGCCATCGTTGTATTGTGACTGTAGGATAAAAAAAATGGAAGAAAGGAAGTTCTCTAGCTAATTAACATTTGAAAATATGGGCACTTTTCTATGTGATTTACATCTTTATATTTTAGAATTGTCCATAAAGAACTCTAAGTTCTGTCTGTCACATTTATTTTCCTATACTGGGCTACAAGTTTGAGGATATTCTTATGCCAGTATAACACTGACAGTTTTGGCTGATGGACAGAGAGCTTCTCAGTTAACTTCAGACCACACCTCTACATAATGGCTATGAAGTCAGTTTATGCATAGTCTCAGAATGCCTTTACATGCTTTTTTAGAAGACTCATTGTCAGGAGTTGAGAGAAAAATGGCATTTATATAACATTAGCACCTGCTTAGTCTGTGGGTACAATGCAGAGTTATAAAAGACTTAGGTAGTGATGGGGATGTGTTGATCTTATTCACTTAAATAAAAACTTCTAGCTTGTTAGACATCAACAATAAGAATATTTTACTGAGCCAGTGTTGCTCTCTGGGGCTTGGTTGTCTTTTTTGTTTTGTTTTGTTTTTTGTTTGGTTGGTTGGTGTTTTTGGTTTTTTTTTTTTAATTACATTTATTATTGTATTCTGGTTTTCCCTTCCTCATTTTTAACTTTGTAAAACAGACTTTTAAGACTCCGAAAGGGTTTGGATTTTTTTCCAGAAAACTCTAAAGCAATAATCATAAGCAAATGCTGTGGTCAGAGACCTCTTTAATGTGTTGCCTATCTTATAATTAAGGTTACCTATTACAATTAGTTACAGTGTTCCAGTTAAGATCACTTGTTGCCATGGCTTTCTCATTGCTCTGATCCAGTCTCCACGGTGTTGCTTGTGGAAGGCTGTCAGCTACCTTGCTGAGATCTAACTTCCCATTGCTCAGAGTGACTTAAAAGTTGTCCTGGGGTGGTATTTTGCAAAAACCGTGATTACTTAAACAGCAAAGTGAAAGTATTGTTTGTATCTTTAAAACAGGAGCTTGTGCACAGTGAAAGAGGCTTAGAAAGAAACAGCAGAGAATGTATTGCTGCCCAAGAATTCTATATTCTCTGCCTAAATTATCTGTCCATTATGATAATTCTGTGCACACACTCTTCCCCCATTTCCCATGCCTCTCCCACCTTCCCATTAGTGTCTAAGTTCCTAACAACTTGTAATGTCCTAAATTTCACTGCCTGAGAGATTCCTCCCTCTTTAGTGGGGAATTAGGGGACAGAGACAGCAAAGGACTTGAGCGAGATGAATCATGTAGAGCACAGCTGCAGTTTATGGATTTGGACTGCCTTTTCAATCCCAGACCAGCAATTTTTCCCAGCACAAAGAGGCTTGTGGTCACTATAAACAGGATTTTCACAGGGCTGCCATATGCTATGGAGTTCTTCCTGTACTGAAGTGCTCAGCATCTTCAGAACTGAGTACGTTTATAAAATCATGAATATATTCAAAGACTCTCACGCTACTTATGTTCCATCTGAGAAGTGGTAGAGAGAGATATGGCTATTTCTATTTTTAGAGTATTTTCAGTGAGATTACACTAAAGAGGTCACCTATGTATTCCTGAGGTGCTTTGTGCCAAGAAATAGGGTCTCTAGGCACTACCGTGAAAACAAATAGTATTTCCTAATTATAACAGAAATCAAGGATTGTTGGAGGTGGGGTATGAGTCACAAGTCTCCAAAGTACACTAGATATTACTTAACATTTGCTCTGCAAAAGCACTTAGAAGCATTTATAAGATGGTTCTTTTCACTAGAATAGATACTTTGCAGAATTTGAGTGAATAACCATCCTATTTCACATCAATAAACTCATGGAAAAAAACCCCCAAAACAGTCTACACCCTTCTGCATAATACGGGTCCATTGTATTTCTGTTTATCAAGGACAGATTTCCATCCTATTTGTAGCCGTTCTCTTCCCTGAATGTGTTTTACCAGTATTAGGGTGTTTTTCAGTGGTATAGGTGTGAGGCTGTTGTGCAGCTGACGTTTGTCCATGTTTCAGATGCTGTGGGCATCAGCCAGGCAGCTTTTCAGTAATCTCTTCTCATCTGTAGCTGCAATATTAGCAGCTAATGTTGAAGAATGATTCCCATTCTAGCAGGAACTAGCTTCTTCTTCAATTTACTCCTAAGGCCCCTAGGTCCCTGTAGTGCCATTTTTTTCTTTCTCTGTGTTTTTTAGTTTGTTAGGCTTATGCTCGTTGTTTGTGTTCATGACATGATGGTGTTCAATCTGGACTCATGTCTCACTACCCTGAAATTACTCTGAGTTATTTAGTCATAAAAGAATCTCAAATTAGTATGGAGGTGGGGTGGGGAAAGAATTAGTAGGTGGTGGTGTTGATTTTTATTCTCTGGAGATACAATTCACACCAACTTTTTGCATGATGCTTTTCCTGACAGTGTGAATTTCTCCATTTCAAATGTTATTCTTCAGAGTCAAGTGCAAAAATATCAACTTTCTCAGACACATATTTTATTCTTGCCTCAATGTCCTTGTAGTCCAGAAAGGTGTATATAACTAGAAACATTCCAGACTTCATGTACACATAGAGGTAACATGCAGAGTAAATAATCAGCTTTCAAAAACAACCTACTTTTTCTATTTTTCCCTTATTTGAGAAATCAGAATTGTCTTCCTGTGACCTGTACCTGTTGTTAGGGTAAGCTCAGGAGCTCATCTGTCTTTTCATTTGGGGATGTGATGCTTCTCACAGTGATGAACAAGAAATTAAACCTCTTTTGACAGGAGAGGGAATACTTCCTTATCAGGAGCTTTATCACTATTGATAATGCAATGCTTTAATCTCTCCAGATTGAATAATAATATATATTTTTTTGGTTTTGTTATTTGGTCTGTTCTTGTGGGACTTGGTCATTATTGCTTTTGTGATGAGCGTAAATCACACCCTCACTGTGTAGTTAAGTTAAATTATATCCATTTGGATGAGAGCAGCAGCACAATGAAATACTCTCACCCTTCTAATGGTGCCTGCCTTTGTACCCAAGATCCTTAGATTAGCTCAGTTGGTTAGAGCCTGGTATTAATAACACCAAGGTTGGGGGTTTGATCCCTGTATCTAATTTGGGCTGTGACAGTACAAATATCCAGCTGGAGTTAAAAGTCTTCTTCTGAAGAAGTGGTATGAAGCAAGTTGTGGTACTTAAGATTTTTCCTTACAAAAGGAATGGGTCCTGGCTACTCAGAACTTACACAAAGTGCTTTTCATGGGGCTGGGGTAAAACAGAAATGTTGAGTGTCTATTTGTACTTATCACAAGTAGGGCCTTACAGATTTACATGGATCTTGTGCTTGGGACAAAAATTTCTTGTTATGTGTAAATGTGTCTCGAGGGAGAGAAGATTCCCTGATCTGCATTTATGTGTCTGTATTTGCATGCTTGCAAATCCCATACTTTGTTCAAAATAATGTACTTGGCACTTACATGGAGGTTTTCAACAAAATCTCAAAGCATTAAAAAACTTTACAGAGCAACTTACTAGGAATGAGCAGCACTATGTGCAACACCAGACATGTAGGACAATATTCTGATGTCAACTTTTTCATCAAGTTGTTGCCATTAAATTAAATTGTCGAGGTCTTTTTTGAAGAATGTCGTGCTAGAAAAATAATCAAACAAGTTGTTTTAACATTTGCTAAATCAAGGCTCTTATTTAAAATTATTTATTACTTTAAAAAAATAATACTTTTACAAACTTCAAAAAGGTGGGAGGGGAAAATTGAAATTAAATTTTCATATGAGATAATAAAGTAATTTAATCAAGGCTCTGGGTTATGCATAGCACCAAGGGAGGTAATTATAGTGATGTGGGGTAGGAATAGAATGTACTCCCAACAAAAGCTTTGCTTCCAATGTCTACAACTTTCTATTTGTCGTTTTAATCTTCTAGTAGCCCTTTCATAAGTAAATTATTATTCATTTATTCGACCATGTACATTTGGGAAAGAGCTAATTCCTTGTGATTTAAAAGTAATGTCTGGAACACCTATTTTGTAAACAGAAATATTTTTTTAATTGTTTTATATTTAAAAAAATACATTCTGTCATTTTCTGATCTGGTGATTAAGCAGCAAGAAACTACAAATTCAAGCCAATGCAGTTTGATGCATGTTATGCGCAGTAAAAACCCTCCTAACACACCCTCTTAAAAATTACTCAATGAATAATGTCAAATCCCTTCACTTATTTTATATTTGCTGTAGTAAAGTAGTAAAGCATTAAGACATATCATTCAACTGTGTGAAGGATAATTTTAGAAAAATATAAATTTTTGAACATTTGGTGGGAAATATGGGTAGTAAAATTTTGCTGATGGTTATTTATCAGTAGGAATCTTTGCTTGCAAGAATTTGCTAAAGATCTTGACAACTAATAGAGACCCTTCAGCAGTAAAGCAGTAAATTTGAACTTCCAGCATGGTAAAGCTTAGCTTGAAGTTAAAGAGCACATCCTCTTTTTCTGCTGGTGCCCTACATGACCTCTGTAGGGCAAGTTATCCTTTTTTAACATACCTAAAGTTTATAAGCATAAGAAAGCATCCTAAGACTCAATAGAGTGGAAAGAATCTTTACCTTTCTGTTTACTTATATCCTTATTCTTTTTTCTTCTGCTTGCTTTCTCTTTCTTTTCCCAGCTCTTGCCTTGGCTATTGTGACTTTGAGCAAAGAAATCTGTAGCATATTCTGAACAGCCTAAATACTAATAATCATTGTTTTTATGTAATGCGGATGCTTTTGGTCCACACCGACATGGCTCATGGACAGGCTGTTCTGAGGTTGGTAAAGCCTGGGCAGGAAAGGAAAACTTACAATGTTATTAGTGTTTGAGCTTCCTCTCTTGTCAGAATGAAGCTGGTAATCCATCACCTGAAGGAAAAGACGATATCAAAGTAAATAATTTTTGTAACATACATTAAAAAGTAATAGCTTCAGCTTCAGTCATGAATCTGTGTAAGTTTTTTTGAGTTTCACATTTCAGGTGTAATAAAAGTGCTAAATATTAATTTTAAACCTGCATATGTAATAGATACCACAAAATCCTTCTTCCTCAACTGACAAATACGGGCTTTTGTTTATTGCTAGGAAAAATGTGATGTTTTCTCTTTAGAAGACCTACATTTTAAAAGGTTTGGTTTAATTTCTTATGTGTTTGCGGCAGAATGTGTACTGACCCTTGGAAAGGGAAATGTGTCACAGAAGTTTAAAGCCTCATTTGTAGAAACAAATTTAAAAGTCTGGTCATTTTTGTGGTGGAAGTGTTTTTGGAGTTCTCAGGTTACAAACAAAGCGGTATTGGGGAGTGAAATTTCCTCCCTGGAAATTATCAAGGTATGACCACTAGAGAAATATAAGTTAAAACTGTCAAAGAACAAATACTTACTTGCTATTACCTATCAAGAGTTATTCCAGGGTTCTTAAATGGAACCTGCAGGTGAGAATACCTTATGTGGAGTTTAAAAATTGTGCATTATATTATACTTTCATTAAGTATAATATGGAGTATAATAATGTATAGGAGTAATGATCTAGAGAAGTAATACAGAGAAAATTCTGGTAAGCTTTTCCCCAAAAGAAGCATGCACTTTTATTACAGAGCCAACAGTAGTGAAACCTATTCTTTCCTCTTTCCAGGATCATTGATGATATGTTATTACAGTTTTCAGTCATAAATATGGGTCAAAAAACTGTAATTTTTTTATCTTGCAACTTGTTTTTTTCTCCTTGAAGTTCTTACAGCCTAATGAGGCATCATCGCTAGAAATTCAAATCTGGCAAGAGATGCTAAATAAACAAATACACAAATGACAAGGAGAAGATGAAAAAGAGGACATTTAAAATAGCTTGATTTTGGCTTAACTCTTTTGAAGCCTTTAGTAAAACCTTTTTTCATAAAGAAAAGAAAATTAACAGTAATTGTGCCAAAATGAATGACTGGAATATCATTGCAAAAAAACCTGAGGCTGCAGGAGTGAAATCCTGACCCAGTTAGTTTTTGTATGGAGGTTTTACTGTCCCTCTTCAAACTCTTATGGCCTAGCCCAGTCTTGTCATCTAGTTCTTATTTCTTCAGTTACCCCATTTTTATTTTTCAGCCTTTTGAAGGAGTATTGATATGATTATGAAGTTTATGTCGAGTCCAAAATTTGCTGCAGAAGATTTCTATTGATTCATCGTTACATCAATTCATCAATAGATGAAACTCAGTACAACGTGTTTTTCAAATGCTTTTCTCCTAGTATCTAATGAAACTGTATATTAAACCTTGAACCATCCACGCTGCTGCATTATATCTGACTCAGGCAGCCTTCTGAGCTCCACTAGTGCTCTGTGTTTTGGTGGAGTGATACATTATAGAGCCAAACCAGTGGTGAAAGAATTCACAACATATACAACATAATGAGTAAAGATGCTCAACTCAGTAAAAGTGACACCAACTAAAAACACCTTTGGAGAGAAGTCTACCTGCTGCCTACTACACTCAGGAAAGTTACTTCTTCATCGTATTTTGATCAGTGCCCTAAAAAATGTCCATTCTGTCAGAGGTTCTCAGCTGTGGCAAAACAACATATACTTCTTCTGGGAAAAAAATCCCTTGGTTTTGCTGGCAGAATTTTGACAAAAACTTACTGGGAGTTACCAGAAGCTGCTTCAGTGCACTCTAGTAAAGAAATGGGGAAATACAAACTGGGGAATGAGAGGCTGGAGAGCAGCCCTGTGGAAGGTGACCTGGGGGCGGGTCCTGGTCGATGGCCAGTTGGACATGAGTCAGCAGTACCCTGGCAGCCAGGAGGGCCAACCTTTTCCAGGAGGGCATCAGGCAAAACATCACCAACTGGTCGAGGGAGGGGATTGTCCCACTCTGCTCTGCACTGGAGCAACCTCAACCTTGAGTGTTGTGTGCAGTTTTGGGCACCACAGTGTAAGAAAGACATTAAGCCATTAGAGAGTGTCCAAAGGAGGGCAATGAAGATGGTTAAAGGTCTTGAGGGGAAGCCGTGTGAGGAGTGGCTGAGCTTACTTGGTCTGTTCAGCCTGGAGAAGAAGAGACTGAGGGGAGACCTTGTAGCAGTTACAAGTTCCTTGGGAGGGGAAGAGGAGGGGCAGACAGTGATCTCTGTGGGAACCAGTGACAGGACCCCAGGGAATGGCCTGAAGTTGTGTCGGGGAGGCTTATATCAGGTATTACTGTGCTGGTTTAAAAGTTAACCAGCAAGGGAAAATGAACTCAATTCAAAAGAGAGATTTATAAGTCAGAATAACAATTTGTTAAAATAATGCAATAAGTACAATTATACAGACAGACAATTGGTTTTAACCCACAAAAACCAAATGTATAAACCAGCACCCTAGGGTATGAACAAGAGTGGTGTACCTTGGCCCACCCCTGAGTCCAAAGCAAAGGGAGAGGGAATAAACCTGCTGGTGGGAGAGCTGCTGCAGTCTGGTCAGAAGTGGTGATTGCAGTCCAGTCGAGGGTGGTGGTCTCAGTCTAGTTGAAGGCAGTGGTCTGGAGTCTTCCTCTGGATCCCACGAGAGAGCGTCGCAAGGCTCTGAAACTCCCAGTTATATACTCTCCAGTTCAGGCGGGAGTGCTCAGTCCCTCCCTCAGAGTAGGGAATTCCATAAAAGGGCATGCGGATGCTCAGTCCCTCTTCCATATAAGGGTATCAGAGCGGGGAATTCCATATAAGGATATCAGAGCGGGGAATTCCATAAAAGGGTACAGGCCTCTACTGACAGCAGTTTTTGGGAAATGGCATGGAGGCTATAGAATACACAGTTTTGGGTTACACCCATCCAGGGATGAATTGGTCCCAGCCATTCTAACCAGGACAATTACGAAAAGGTTCTTCACCCAGAGAGTGGTTGGGCATTGGAACCAATCCGGCCAGAGTTCTAGAAGTGTTTGGACAATGCTCTCAGGCACATGGTGTGATTCTTGTGGCTGTCCTGTGTAGGGCCAGGTGTGGGAGCCCAAACCCAGCTTTCAGCAAAAGGAAAACAAAGGCTGACAAGAACCCGTGATCTGAAGGAGCTGGACCCTTCTCACAAGACCTGTTAAAGTTCTACCTCATGGATTAAGCCTGGCTCCAGCAGAAATCAGAAAGGACTTTTTGAGATGATTGTATCAAATCATGTCTAAACCCCTGTAATCCCTCTATCTCTCATGTAATCCTAATAGGAGAAAAATTAACTATTTGGAAACTGCAGTAAAAACTTGTGTAACTCCTCAATTAACATAGCCTGTGCCCTTCATTAACATGTCCAGCCAGAGATGCCTTTAAATTGTGTTCTCATGCCCAATAAAGTATTCCAGTTCCCCCATAACTGGGATCGTTTTAGCTTTTATTTTACAGACCGCCACTGCCAGGAGTTGGGCTTCGATGATCTCTGTGGGTCCCTTCCAACTCAGGACATTCTATGATTCTACGACAATTATCATGATGTCTCCCCTCTTTTCTAATGGAGTAGATATGCCAGTGTTATGCTATGGTTACGCTAGGACTGAGCTCAGCACAAACAGAGGTGGGAAAGGAATAGCAGGGATTTATTTCACTTTCCAAGCCCTGTTTTAAGCTGCTTGGTGGACTTCTATTGTGATTTTAATTTATGCATTTGTTGTAGCTAAGTCAAAGGCAGAACTGTACTGAAGCAGCACATCCAACTGTTTTCCAGCCTATCCCTCTGTATACAATACAGGCATTTATTGGTCATTTTAGAATAAAACTGTGTTTCAGAGAAAAGAAAATGTTTTGATATTTTCTAAATGCAGTGTTTTGACTTCTCTCTCATTTCAAAAGAACATTTTGTCAAAAGGAGAGAAGCAGCAACATTTTAGGACACAAACCAAAACTCTTGGTATGAATGACTTCTGTCAGTTGACCTAAAATTGAATTTCCCATTATTTTAAAAAAATTTTTGTCAGAAAACCTGTTCTTAAGAAAAGACTGTTTCAATTAAGTTGAAACTGTTTTATGCTTTTTTAAAACTTGTCTCCAAACAAACAAAAACTCTGCTGTTATTGAGCTCTAAGCAAAGGTATTTAAACACAAGAAATTATAGCAGCATATAGCTTGCCTTTCATGTAAGACTTATATGTTATTGCATAAAAAACAGATTTTGCATCAGTCACAAAAAAGTGTGTTTTCCTGAAAGGACAAAGCATTTTTGAGCGTCTCATAAGTAAAACATTTAATGTTCCTGATCATATATAACACAACCCCCTCTCTGTCTTCCTCAGCAAAATTTTTTCTGAAAAGACAGGTGATCTTAAACTAGTACAAAGAAAGAATTCTACTGTTAAATTATACCAGGAATAAATGGGGCAGCTTTTTTTTTTCTTTTACAATTACTCTTGAAATCAACAAACAAAAACCTCCTGAGTTTTCATACAAGAAATTTATTATTCATTAAAATTTCTTCTTTGACAGTGTCTTGAAGTGGAAACATCAATATATTCAATTGATGTATTAGCCAATTATTTTATCAACATATTACATGAGAAAACTATTGTATTAAAGATATATCACAAGTTGTGGTCAAAGTTGCTCTCTCACTTTTAGCATAGAGCTTGTGAGATCCTCAAATATTTACTTTCTTGCTGGCAGGAAAAGATAGTGCAGCAAGCTGTTAATGGTATGAGAGAAATTGTGCTGTCATACAACATCTCTAATCCATCTTTGAAAAATGGTATTTTCTTTTGAGGCTTACATGGCATTGTATAATCTGGTAAACTTTAAATGTTAATCGCTCTATTATCTATGTATATGATTCACTTTTATTTGTTCTGTAATAAAAATTTAAAAAATAATGCTCAAATCTAAATAGACCTATGGAAGCAACTATTTTGAAATCCTTCTGCCTTTGCAGAGATGGTCAAAGAAAGCAGAGAACCTGCAGAAAGGCTGTAATGTGGAAGGGAAGGACATGTCTTGAGGGACACAAAAAGAAATCAAGTTTCACAGCTTCCTTTGGAACCCTTCCTGTGTAACCACTTTTAGTGGAATTTTAATGTTGAAGCCTTTTTTTTAAGGCTCCTTATTTTTAGCCTTTTAGCACTAAAATCTTTGTTCCTTAGTTTTGATTAGTATATATTTGTGTTATTTACAACAATATTATTTATTTCTTTTCCGTTAAACTGTTGCATTTTTTATAGGTGTTTAATGTTATATTCTTAATGGCCAGTCTTCGCGAACGAAGATTTTGGGAAAGGTCTTTTTACCTTTCAAGCCTGCGCAATGGATTTTTTAGGTGAGACACAGCCTGCGCTGAACTGAGCCCACCCTTTAATCCTAAGGTTCATCTGCCGGGGCCAAGCAAGCTTGGACAATGGCAGTGAGGTCCTCAGGACGTAGGTTTGTTTAGAGTGACCTTCTCTTAGACGGATGGCCTCACAGGGCTAACGAGCTCCATCTGCCCGGGGGACCAGGAATCGAACCAGGGTCGCAGCGGTGAGAGTGCTGCATCTTAACCACTAGGCCACCATATAAAGCCTTTAAATTATACAATCCGGCACTTCAAATCAGTATGTAATAATGAGTTTATGTTTTTAAATGTTTATAGTTCAGGTTTTTATATTAAATGTATTTTTATGTTTTCTGCTGTACTAACACATAAATATGTAAAATCAGGAAATTCAGTTAAAAAGCAGATTCTAGTTCAGGAAAGTTCCTAAGTGTGCATTTAGCTGAAAAGGAACAGAGATATCCTCGGAAAAAGGACTGAGAGATAACTAACTCAGAATTAATGATGATTAATTAAGAGCTTTGCTGGATCAAGAGCATGGCTGGCAGTTCTGGTGTGGTTCAGGCAGAAATACATTTCTTCTGTATGCTTTGCAGTGCAAGCAGTCACAAGAAATGAGTTATAGTGAGATTTCCATTGTGTGACTCATAGCGCAGTTGTTTCTTAATAGCGTGATTCACTCCCATGAAAACATTGGGTAATGAAAAGCTGTCCACTTTGTGAAATCACAAATTGGACAGCTTTTTTGCTTGGTTTATTTTTTCTTTTTTATTGTGTCTTCACTTCAACAGCCAGCTCCCAGTATTTGAAGACCACTCTCAGATTTTCTACTGTGCATTGCATGAATATGCAAATATCTGTTCTAAATGGTCTTCATATTTTGTTGCTGATTTTGAGAGACCATTTGGCCTCTTTATTGGAGGTTCCTCTAAAATGTCTCTGGTGGTTGGCTTCTGCTTTCCTTCTGTTAGCACTGGTCCCTTGGTCTTTACTGGATCTGTAACTTAGAAGCTGCAGTGCAGAGCCAGAGGTCCTGTTATTAAAAGTGGAAAAAGAGAAGTGCCATAATGGAAAAGGATTTGGGAGAACTGTGCTTATTTCTTCCACTGCCGCCAGAAAAGCTGGAAGGGTGATTGCAGCTGCTGTTTCTGAGAGAAGCATATTACAAGTCCCTCTGTTTCCCCTCCATGACAACAGTGACACAGGCAAAGCAGGTTTTGGCATCGCTGCCACTTCACTGCTCTGGGCAATCTGCTGCTTTCTTCACCTGTGCTCATGGACATGTCTGAGGAGTTGAACTCCCTTCACCATTCCACCAGTTGGTATGGCTTGCTGACTTGACAATCTTGGTTGGAGCATCTCTGAGCTATAATAAACAAGGAATGGACAAACTAGGGAAATCTACAGACCTCTGGCCTTCTCTAAACTTATCAACTACGTTTCTCCTGTAATAACAGAAAGACAACTTCAAAGGGTGATTCATTATATCTGTCTTTAATAGGATGAGTTATTCTGGAGCTGTACATCTGTTTCTATTGACTCGGTTTTCTAGTGAGCTGCTTGGATGATTGACCTGATTATACACACCCGAAGTTAGCTAAGTCTCTTAGAAGTGCACAAGAAGGAAATACTTCAATTTTTCTAATGTTAGGAAAAATTGTCATTGCTTGTCACCATTTTTAGCTTTCTTACCTAAACAAAAAGTCGTTTGGTGGTGCTGAGGGCTATACAGATCTCTGTAAGGGACTGTAACTGAGCCACCTAACGACATGGGATATTCGGGTTGACAGTAATGATCATTTCATGAAAATTGTTTATAAAAAGCAAAGTATTGGAATCATAGTATCTTAGACACCAAATAGGACTGCGTGAAATGCATAAAAAAAAAAATTACACTTCAAGAGAATATCCTTGGCTTTAGAAGAGGTTTAATATTATGAGTCATTAGTGATATTTTCCTAACTAGTCTTTTGAAAAGTTCCCCTTTGCTGTTCAAATGAAAGGACATTATTTTCTGTGAGCTAAAGAACTGGGCAGTTAAGACCAAAAGGCATTTATACTGTCATTCAAGCTGAATGTCATATGTTATTTTAAAGCAAATGTTTATGGGTCAGAAATTGGCACTTAAATATAACTACTTTTAGGGCTTTTTGGAAGGAGTGGTAGAAGAGTTAAGGAAATAACACCAAAAAAAAGCCCTAAACAAAACAAAAGAAAAAAAACTCGAAGAAACCTAAACATTTCCACTGGTAGATATGTTATTCTTTGTATGTCCAACACTGACTATCTCTGACCTTGGAAACATACTGTCCTTGCTTGTGTCCTTGGCTCCGCTATTACAGCTCTGCATTTCCATAACACACTGCAGAAGTGTGGGATCATTTCAGGATGCCCACAAAATTCTGTGTGTCTAGCAAGAAACTGGTGAGCTTATATCATAAAGGGACAGCACAGGAGTTTGGAAGCTGTGCTACCCAGTAGTGTCCATCCTGTCTCAAAGATTTCAGCTTGTTTTCCAAAATACTGTGCCAATAACAGTAGAGGTTGTTGCTCTTGGCATGATGATGTTAATAGGAGAGGACTTTAAGCAACACTATGGCAATGGAACCAGAAGGTTATTCAGTTTTGGACACTGACTTTGTCAGCATTGACTGGACAGAGTGGAATAACTGGGATAGTATTTGAAGTAATTTTTAAATATACATTGTGCCTTCTGAAATCAGTGAACTATTTGTGAACTGTAAAGATCCCAAGTACCAGAGCATGGAGATACAATGCTGGAGGCTCACTGAAAATGCTATACAAAAATGATTATAGACTGAATTTCATTTTTGTCCATAAAAGAGATAAGCCACAGGTCCCACCTAGTCCTATCAAGGTGCTTTCTTACCAAGAGTCTAGCTTTTCCTCGTATGACTTAAAAATGTGTTAAAATGTAGATATTTAATCACAGTAAATGACTTGATATAATTTCAGACAGCAAACAGTTTTTGTTAACATTAAATACAGAGATTTGGAGAACAGCAGAAACTCACACTTAGAGGAACGTTTTTATATAAAGATCTTCATACTGGACTACAGAGAGCCACTTTCCGCTGTAGTAAAACAATAAATGCTCACCTTTTATTCTTTATAGGATAATTTTCAATTTTTCATATCAAACTCAGGTTACTATATTGTCTTATTTTTTTTTTCTTTCCTCTGATAATGTGAGACATGCTGTTACATTCTTCAGCAGTTAGGACTTTTTTTTCTCATCTCTCTCTACAGTCTCTAAATGAGATAAAAATCTATGCTGCAGAAACAGCTTTACAGTTTGAGCTTTGGTTCTGTTTATCTTTTCCTATACCTTCTTCAAGAGAAAAAAGAAGCAAATTTTCTCTTGCCACAGCAATTAGCCAAAAATAATAGAGCTCTAAAATGTCAAACAGAACACTATATAAACCACTATTATACAGAAACATCAGAGTGCTGCTGTTCATTCCTGCCGCTACTACAGGCGTCCAAATATTACCCTGCAGTGTTTATGTGTTTAGTCTCTAATTTGTTATAATGGTATAATGGAGTAAAAGTTCAAATCAGAGATATTCAAATAACAAAGAGTAACTGAAGAATCTTTAGAGAATACTGAAAAAAACAGCAAATGACTTCATAATACCAGAATGTAATTTGGGATGTATTTTTCTCTTGTGAACGGACCTGAGGGAATGGCCTCAAGTTGTCAGAGGAGTTTGAGGTTGTATATTAGGAAAAGGTTTTTCAACCAGAGGGTGGTTGGGTGCTGGAACAGGCTTCCCAGGGCAGTGGTCACAGCACCAAGGCTGACAGAGTTCAAGAAGCATTTGGATGACACTCTCAGGCACATGGTGTAACTCTTGGGGATGGTGCTGTGTAGGGCTAAGGGTTGGACTTGTGGGTCCCTTCCAACTCAGCATATTCTGTGATTCTGTAAATATGTATATGTATGTGTGTGTATATATGTGTGTGTGTATATATATATGTAAAGAGATAATTTCCATATTCACTTATATTTCTGAATAATCAAGCTCCAGATTTTCCAGGGTCTTGCAATTGCAGCAATGCACCAGTTTCAAAGCAGGTGAAGCATACAGGTGCTAAATATTAATTTTGTAGGTAAATAAAAATTTTGTAGTGTATAAACATTCGTAGACCTATTCAAAAATTGCAGACCAACAAGTCTGAGTGATTACTTTAACAGAGAAAGTGTCATGTAAATTTTGCCCAACTTCCAGTTGATTCATCCAAACAAAAAATTTTCAGGTTTTCAACACTATTTTTTTAGACCTTTCCAAAAATTCAGCTGTTAGTGATCCTAGCGAGTTCTGCCATTATATACTGTATCAAAACTTCCTGCTCATCCTGTCACTTTTAGATATCAGACATTACCTTTGTTTATGTAGTTAATTGTGGGATACTTGATTTTTCTTTAAAGCCCATTAGCAAGTGCTGGAGGGAATGTGAGCTTTGGATCAGCTCTGGAGTCATTCAAGTGTGAATTGGCTATGGGTATATGCTGCCAAGTCTGCAGGGGAACACAAAAGGTCTGTTTTCATTTCCTGCCATGAGTAAATTCTCAGGGAATTTGTGCATTCCTATTGGCAAAGAAAGACTTGTTCAGTTTGTATTTCAACATGTAAAAGTCCACCTCCAGAAGATTTTTCAGGTGTTCCTGATTTTTCCCTAAGGTCTTTCTTTTCAGGAATACTTATGAGCAATCTTTTCATGCAAATAATCTTTTAGCACTGGATTTGAGTGTTGGATTTTTGAAAGATCCTTTATTACAGATATCAGCTCTTATTCTGAAAATCTCTTTGCACCTATATAGCTTTAAATGAATGCTCTTGAAGGAGCTGCTATTGGAACATCCAGAGCAGAAAACAGCCAAACCCCACTGAAAAAAAGACTGCAAATTCATTTCTGAATATAGACCTTGTAGCTGAGGAAGCTCACGAGAAGAGTTCATTCTGAAAACCTGCTTTATAATTAAGCCCTCTTTCAAAATGAAGTATTTGGACTTGATGATATTAAAGGTCTTTTCCAACCTTAATGATTCTATAGCAGCTGGGTAAATGCTGAGGATTCCTTTGAAAGGGGAGAAGGAGGAGGCAGTGAAACAATACTTCCATTCCTTAACAGGATTTTTCACCTGTTGTTACTAATTGTTGCAAATGTCATGGGTTGAGTTGGTTACTTGTTAAAAGCAAGGTATTTTATTCAACATAATGGATTTGACCAAGCTGTTATGAGGAATGTGCTTTGTTTGCAGGGTGGAAGTTCCAATCAGAGACAGGCAGAGCAATTCTCTCTTTTAAGTCAAAGCTGGTAGTTCTCAGACCTATGGTGGAAGACAGAACTGCCTTTCTTTTGGTTGTTTTGAGGTGCTGGAGACAATATCCTTCGTGAGAATAAGTTAGAGACATTTCATTTTCTTTCAGTGGGAAATGGAAGCAAACTCTGAAGCATATACTTGGGAGTTGTTGTTGTTTTAGACAATTCCAGCAGTGTTTGAAGCTTTTCATCCTAAGGTTGTGTCTAGATGGTCTTGACTGGTTTAGACAGCATTTAACACACAGCTCCTGTATGTCCAATGAGATGAGAATCAGAGGCAGACCTTACTGCTGCTTAGAAGTTCACACCATGACACTTTCCTTGTGCAGGATCTGAAGTTAACATCCTGTTAACATCTGAAGTTAACATCTGAAGTTAACCCTGTATAGCTGGGTCATAGTCCCACAGTTTTACCAAGGTCCAGACTCACTGGTATTCAGGCAGTGCCTGAATTTTGCAGGAAAATTTTAACCATTAACCCCCCAAAATAATAAATGGGTTTCTAAATACATTACGCTTTACCCATTATAAATCATATACAACTGCCTGCAGAGGATCTGTGTCTACAAGCAGTTGAGTTTCATGTGTTTTCATGATTCATGGTCCTCTTTTCTTCAGTCTAGTCTTTGTTTTTGCTGTGGTGAGCCTGCTGCTCAGAAGGGATCTTGGCTCTTCTGTGGCTTTTCAGTCTTCTGTCTTCAGTCATGTGTCTCATGACTCTTGTGATCAACCTTCAGATGCTGAGATACAACTATATACAGAATCTGTAGAGAGAATTTATAAGGCAAATAATAGCAGGAGTTAAATATTTTTAACTTTTGTGCATACAAATTTCGAGACTGTTTGAGTTGTTAAAGATGTAGATTCTTTTTTAATGTTGAGTATAATTTAAGATGTTTGTATTTACATCTGAAATGAGAACTTTGTACCCCAAAGCATGCATCTGCATGTTGTGTACTTCTGTGGGTTTTGCCTTAATAGTTTCTGAGCCCTTAGAAACAATAAATTTTAGGCACGCAGCACCTTTATGATCCAAGGAAACATTTATATTTATACTTGGCCAACCAAGTATTTGGATACTGAATCACCTGTTAAAGGTTAGAAATGAAATCTGGGGAGGTCAAGGAGTTTAAAATAATATGTATTAAACTCAGGAAAGTTGCTTATTTTACAAAGTTATACTTTGCTTAAATAGACAAATATTCACAGTAAAAATACTTCAAGCTACTGCTTCTATAGTCATGATTTTTAAATTTTTTTCATAGAAGAGGTAGATGACTTCTGACACTCTCTATGTAGAAGGCAAGTTGGAGAGTACTAGTTAGATTTATTTTTTTTTTTCCTGATGAATGCACTGTACTTTGGAGCAGAGCTTCAATTTGCAATTAGTACTTTAAAGCACATTTTTGAACAAATTTTAAATTTACTCTTTCTCTGAAGTGTAACAGTGCAAACGAATTTCCTCCCTGTGATCTGCAGCCTTCATGTGTCAGAAACACAGATTGCTCTGCTGAGCAAGCCCCAAGTTTCATTTAAGCACAAGTGGCAAGAAGTACCTTAGCAAATGCTGCTTTAAGTGTTTACTGAAACTGGTGTGAATCCAGTATTGCCTTTTTGCTGGACAGGCAAACAGCGAGGGTTGAGTGGATTTCTAACAGTATTTCTAACTGTCTCTTTATCATTTCACAGCATGTAACGCTAAAAGGTATCATAACCTTTGTGGTTATGATACGGTGTCCAAATTATTCCACACTTTTTATCAGAATTAGCATAATGGTAGGGCAACGCAGTTAACCATCCACAAATCCTTCCACTGTTTGTTCTCCTTAATCAATATAAAATCTCTGTTAAAAGATAGAATGTATATAGTTGGAGAATTTGTATCAATAATTACTTTTTCTGAATTTTACCAGTAACATTGCTAAAGGAAAAAAAACCCAAGACATCCAAAAGCCCCTATTAGATATTCTTAAATATCTAATTATCGGTTGACTAGTCACAGATAAATTATTTTATCTTATTACCTGACATGAATATCAGGATTGATCCATGATATATATAACTCTCTACATCCTCACTTAGTTGTTTTCTAATTTTGTACTTTAGAACTAATAATACTTTGGATTTTCCTGGGCTTTTGGGGATTTTTTAAAAATTGGAATTACTGGTTTGAACTACCCATCGGTTAACTCCTTTAAGATTCTGTTTTGTCTTTTTTTTTATTTATTCATAATACTGAAATATTTATATATATATATTTATATATATTTTCTGAGCTACTGTCATCTACTAGATGAAAATTCTTCATTTTTATCTATTAGGATTCCTGAGGAAAGACTACTTTGAACACATTGCCAAACCAGCGCATCCCACTCAGCTGTAGTGGGGTAATGTGTGTACACTATGTTTGGGTTACAGGAGATTTAGATGCACTGCCAGAAGAGAAATTAAATAGCAGTTTTGAAAAACAATTTTTAAAAGGATGAATTTGTAATGTCAAGCAGACTGAGAAGTTTTTCAATTTATTTGAACAAGTAAATGAATACAGGGGGAGAGAGAGAAATCTTAGAATTATCCTCAGATATGAATCATTTGATATCTTGTAAAGACTTTTCTTCAGTTATCTCACTGTGGCTGACTGTCAATCAGTCAGTTTGCTTAAGGATCCGAAAGAGGCTTGAGGTTGCATTATGTTGGCAAAGGAGTACAATTGCCTTTCCATTGTTATGGGTTGTCCCTGGTAATCTGCATTTGTATTGAATAGACACTTTTGTAACAAAGAAACAGATTATTGTATTGATTATGACTGGACGTACAGAAGAAAGCTTGGACCTGTTATATCTGTTAGTAATACCATGGGCAGTAGTGCACACTTTGCATAAGGATCACCAAGTCTGGTAGGCAGTAATCCCTGTTTCCATGAGACATCTCAAAAAAACTATTAAGTCTCTTGGGGGGAAAAAAGAGAGCCATCCAGGGTTAGCAGTTGGCTCAGATTTTTGCTAACAGTGGAAAGCAACTTAGTTTCCAACCTCAGTACTTGTAAAGCCAAGACTTGTGCAGTGATAGGCTGATCCTAGCTGGAGATTATCTGAAACTCTGGGCAGAAGAGAAAAGCCTCTACTTGGAGCAGAAGTGTTGCCACCTCAGGTTTTTGAAGGGAAAAGATTTATCCTGTTCTCCCAAACACTAGGAGGAGAGAAAAACCAAACAGAAAGAGGAGGAACTATGTGACAATGCACCAGAAATCTCAGATTGTCTAAGGTTTGGGGAAGAGGGTGATGAGAAATGTCAAAGGGTGTTCTCAGTTTTTTGCTTGAATACCACCACCATACGTGTGCAATGAGAGTAAGTAAATACATGAATCCTCTTGTGGTGGCTTTTGTCCTCCTATAGCCCCCACACACATAGAAGGATCATTGTTTTGACTGCTACATTGGAAAACATCCTTCCCCTCAAGGGATCTAAAGGCTTGACAAATTAGTGTAAAAATACAGAGTATATGAGGGAGAACAAAACAAATATTAGAGCTAGTTGGAAGATGATCAGAAATGTTTAATGCTTCCAACAAACAATTTTATTTTGAGAAAAAAACACAGTCCCAGTTGCTGTGGCTCTTGCTCACCTCTTGCTGTCTGCTTCCACTCCCTCTTGTTTTTTCAGGGCAGAGGTGAGGAAAGAATGCTAAAGCAAAATTGAGAAAAGTGATATTTTTCCAACATGAAAGGAAATACGAGAATGCAGGGGATTTGAGTTACCATTTCAACCTTTTACAGCATTTTGTAGATAAACAATATGTTCGGACAAAAATGGGAGCTGGATTTTGCCATTTAAGATAAAACCATATTTGTTTCAATTCTAATGCATACTGATGCACTTATTTGTAAAGGATGAGTAAGCAAAATAAATGTCAACCTCCCTGTTACTGGTTTGCTGTTGGAAGTTTGTCATTGGTATTACGATAGAAGAGTTAGAAGGGATTTGAAGGATTATAAGAGCTTGGGTTTACCTTTACAAAATATATGTATGTCATACATTGATATGTAAATGAGAAACTTCTGCTGTGTGACAAAAGGAGAAAATTGTATTGGTGCTTTCTGTTTTGAAGAGGCATTTGATTTATCATATTTACTGCAGTATATTGTTTCTGCTAATACCATACCTACTTAAAAAGGTATAAACTCCTTTCAAATTTCTTTACAATGCTTGTGGTCAGCCTTGCATGAAATGGCCATTTGTTCTTCCCATATTAAAGCTTGTGCTTTCATGTAGTTCTGAGAATTTCCTATTACTGTAAATTAATTTCACTTCATTAAATGGTTGGGTCACAGGCAAAGGAATAATAGCAGTCAGAGACACAGGAGATTACTAGTTTGAATAATTGTAAATTGGCACCCACCGCTTTCTCTCTAATACTGGAAAGGAGCTGCTGGCTATCAAAGCCATTTGATTCATCAAAAAAGCCTACAAATGTGAACTTTAAAGTTGGACAAGATAAAATTATTATCTATAAAAACAACATTTTACAGTGTGGAACAACAGATTCTAGTCCCTGTGGGAGACAGTGACACAATGGTAAAGATTCGGTTTTCTGTGTTACTTTGCAGTTATTTCAGGTCACTTGCGATTATTCAAAGCCATCAACTCAGCAGTCAAACATTATGCATAGAGGGCTCAGTTGTGAAGAGATGACTCCAGAGCATGGAGAGTTTATTGTTTAGATATTAATTTGTCCTCTCATGTAAACCATTATGATAAGGTCTAATAAAAAGAGAAAACTTGCTTTTTTCAAGTTCTTTTTTTCTAAGTCTGGCCCAATGCTTATTGAAAACAACTGAACACCTACTAATTTCAGTAGATTTCTGATCAAAACACTAATATCCAAAGAAAGCTGAGGGGAATATTTTTCCAGGAACCACTTCCCCTTTTACTGAATAGAAAGAATGAAGTAGCGTTGCAGAACATCCTCAATGCAGGTGTTTCAGAAAGGGCTATAAAACTGCCCTTTGAGAAGCAAACTGGAAACTACATGGTCACAGAGGCTGCATATATGGTATAGCAGCTACAGGGAGCTGCAAACAAGCTAGCCAGGCCCCTCAGAGCTGTTGGAATTTTGGTGGACAGTCCTCCAGCATTTCCTCTGAAGCCTTACACAGGGCATGGAGGGGCATTCCTGCTATTGTCTTCCTAGGCAGCCCTACTGCCACCTCCCTGTTTAAACAAGGGTGAAAATTTCAATTATTGCTCTTTCTGCATCAAACATGGCTCCTGATATCAAGTCTGTCTCCTCAGCCTGGAGTTGTATACGGCAGAAAGTATTTCAGCATTGCAGTCCTGTCTGGGAGGGAGAGGGAGGACGTATTTCTATGATGGGTCTTCTGGAACCACTCCCGTGGTGGCAACACATTGTCAGCTCTGTCAGAGGGTGAAGGTTGAGGAAAAGCTGACAGGTCTTGCTTTGCTGTGAAAATACCACATGGTATTCACTGTGTGCCTTTGGCACACTCAGATGGAAGGAGTGGTGATGCTTTGTTCTGATTTTCTCCTTGTCATTAGATTACTCAGTAAGAAAAGCTTGTCGTAAAGATTGATCAGTAATTTATCATTGTATATCATGTAACTGAGGGTGGCATAATTACTTAGATAAAGGATAATTCTGCAAACATTTATGTATGTAAATTCAACAGGGAAGTTTGTATCAGCCCAATTAGTCATACATTTTAAATCCTATTGATTCAAAAAGTATGGCACTGAAAATTTACAGTCATTTTTGATTTGTTGTCACTTTACTTAAAACATTGAAGGAACTTTGATTTTTGCATCAGACAGATGCTTCTAACATCTTTTTTTTTTTCCTATGTACATCATTTTCTGTGGTAGTAATTCAAGCAGTGATAAAAACAAGACATCTCAGTTTATTTCAGTTATTACCGCAATTATTCATTTGAGACAGGTTGTGAACCTTCCCTGGTAATGGGATGGAATAGTAAAGCTTAAGATTGTATATAGTGGTTTTCCAAGCTGACCAGGCATGTAGCTCAAAAGTAGAACTTGAGAAACAATTAGTGTATTGAGCATTTAATAATCAGTTACTAAATGAAAGTTCAAGTTTTTTAATTAATAATGCTCAGTAGTCACAGAGAAGGATGCAGGCCCATGTGAAGCCTGGAAAAGCTGTATGATGTCCTAGTTGATTTTAAATTACAGGAATAAATGTTTAAAATCCATCCTGAGATTATGGTTTTTGGTTGCTCTTAATCCACCATGGGTTATAGCAGTGGAATTCAAATGAGAACAGTGTAAGAGTGCCAGATAGTTTTCTTGGTTGTTTTTTGTTGTTACTGTTTTGGTTTTTTTGAACAAGTATAATTTTTCAGACAAATTTATGCCACTTGGCTTGGATTAAAGGTGTACCCTGTGGTAGAGGGTATTTGGAAGAGTATGCATACATGTATGCATAGCTTTTACACAAATAATCTTCTGTGGTTATGCTAAATGAGAATTGAGAATTGGAATGGCTGTTTACTCCTGTTTACTGAGGCCAAGAAATATCCTCCCTGTTTTTTAACCAGATAGGTAGATGGGGTAGAAAATAAATTTCCTTGGTTTTTGAAATCTGGTGAGCGCTCGTTCTGCTTGTTTCTCACTGCACAGTTTCAGGTGGTGTAGGGTCACATCTCCGAACACAAGAGAGGGTGAGAGCTGGTGAATCCTGTCAGTGGCTCCCTCCCCAGCATAGAGGCAGAGGTCTCTGAGCAAGAAGGCTCAAGTATGAACAGGTTTTAGAATAACCAACACTGAATAAATAAAAGTTTATGGTGGAAGTTAGTCTTTTTGAGTATACCTCACAAAACCTAATACACCTTGCTTAACCAAGACCCAGAAAACAAGATACACATTGCTCAAAATTCCAGGTTATCTTTCATTTTAAAAAGAACAGGAGAACCAATGGTGTGGAGTTTTCACACAGCTGCGGTAGACTCTTTAATGTGCCTGGTGAGACAAGGGAATAAAGGTGGTATAGAGGGAGAGGAAGAGTTTTATGTTTGTGGAAGTTTATCTACAGCTGGCTGCAAACAGTTCCATTTGTCTCTGGGTTTGGAACAGAGTAAATAGCTGGTGAGGGTTCCAGAATAAAGACTGGCAGCGTACTTGTAATTAATTTGGGAAATAAATCTTTCTCTGGAATAGGGAGCATGGAGTAGCTAAGGGAAAGCAAAATAATGGTACAGGAGTGTGCTGCAGTCTTCTCACTTGACGGATAGCTTTTCTGTTTCAGCTGCGCAGCACAGACAGGTGAGTAATGTCTTGTGCTTGTTGAGAGGGACAGGAAAGAGTCAGCTGACAGAGAGACAGCCAAGACACAGATTTTAGAGAGAATTGCTGAATAGACTTAATGAAAAGAAACAGGGAACAATGGGAGGTGAGGGAAGGTGATGTTTGAGCACGGGACGAGGCTGCTGTGAGAGGCAATTTGCACAGAGCTCAACCATGTGGTATCTCATCTGACACAGCTAACTGAAGTGGTGAAATGTGCTCTCAAAGGCAAGGCAGTAGGAAATCTAGCAGGGAAATGGCTTCTTGCCACTTGTCCCAGAAGTGTCGTCCTGGATGGGAAAGGCATCTCTCTCCCAGAAGCCAACAGATGATGACAGAAAAATGTATATATTCAAATGGTTTCGAAAGGACTGCCCTCCTCTGTTTTCTTTTTCCTAAAGCCACAGAAGGGAATGAATGCATGACATATAAGTAGAACAGAAACAAACTGTGTGCTCTAATAATTTATATTGGATTTTCAGGTAAATTTATACTTTGACCAATAAATCTTATTTAGATATAGCCAAGCTTAAAAGTCAATAGTCAGAACATGTACAAACATTGTTTACTTGTTAGCATAGCTACTAATACAATCCTGCTGTTCTGTATGATGGAGATTCCTGAACAGTTGCAACAGTGGTTTGCTTACCTGTGTCAGTCCTAGATTTGCAACATTTTGTGCATGAATATATGTATAAGTATCTATCAAAATGCACATATATACTATGGAGTTACTTATTCCTATATATCAAATTTGAGAAAATTTGCTCATATTTTCCCAGGAATATTATGATAAATCCGGGAGTCAAGTTTTCTGAGTCCCCATCCAGTGTGGTGAGAACTCAACTTTGTTTAAAATACACTTTATGCTTGGAGCATACCCTTTATGCTTTCTTCTTTCCATTTTCCTTTTTTCTATTTTATGTGCCTGTCCCCAGACAGCTGTGTAGGGGGGTGTGTATATATATATATATATGTATATATGTGGGAGTATATCCATACAAATGTGCATAGACACAAACACGTGTATATCTACCCAGGGAAGGAGTAGATATGGGTTATGGATTGACAGTTCTGGCTGTGAGCTTCAGATTCATGAAGGAGAGCTCCTTCTGCCACTTTCCAGCATTCAATTAATAAACAATCAAACCACAGGCTTAGGAGTAGCTGCAGGCATGACACAGTGGGATAGAATTTGCAAGTGCAAACTTGCAGTGATATTCTTATAAGCTCAGGTTTTGTTTTCAGTTTGAATGTTGTAAGAGAGAAAGTGGTAAAAGACACAGATTTATGTGCATAGCCAGGAGTACGCATCTTTAAAGTACTTTTCAAGCAGAGATACCAAAAGAGACAATGGTAAGAATACGTTTCTGGTGAGGGCCTCTGGGATATTGACAGTGTGTCTCCAAGTGTGTGCTGCCTTTTCCCTCCTCTGGAGCAGAAACCAGCAGGTTCAGCCACATCCTTTGCTGTGATGAAACCTTCTACTGAAGGCATAAAGTAATCCAGATTTTTAAAGCAATGGTACTGTTGAAGGTCTTGAAGAAGGATGTCCTTGTCCCATCATGTGTTGTGGGTGATGTTTATCATGCACTTGATCTCTCTGCCTTAATTTCCAATTGCAAAAAAAGGTATCATCATACTGTGTTTATTTTTTTCTTATTTCCTTCTATTGAAAACTCTTTCTATATCATCTTGATTTTCACCAATGGGGGTGGTACCAGCCTGAATTGGACACCCCTCCCCAGAATTCTGTCATACTTACTCTCATCAAGAAAGTAGAGTCTCAGATTTCTTTGCTTAGCTTTGGTGTGTACTTGTTTGTAAGAGAATTTTCAAGGAACTATTAACTGAGTTATTTTACTAAAACATGTGGACTGACTGGCTCTTAATAGTCTTCTAAATCCATCAGTTTTGTAGGATTTGAAGCAATATTTGAGAGACAAAAGACTCCCAAGGGTGAAATCTTGTCCCCCTTGACTCGAATGGAGCTAATATTCATGTCATATTACTTTATTAAGTCTTGAATCATATTTATCTTTGTGCAAGTTCTTCAGAGCCGAAGTAATCAGTCTTCTTTTCTCATCCCCAAATTCATAATATAGCAATTCAGCTACATAAATAAATAGACTTTGAAAAATAAGTTCCTTTTCTTTGGCAGTCAAGATTTAGTAAATAATAAAGATTATGGTAGACAACCTTTATCACAATGGTAAAGGATTACTGCTTTTGACTTAATGCCTTAAAAAATTAGAACACCTTAATCTTTTAAAAACAATTTGGATGCTGGAAAAACAAATTGCATTGGAGCTGACGAGATGCTTGCCAAGTTCCAGGAGATGCAATTTACAACATCTGAGATATTAAACCTTGAATGAGCTCCTAATAGAAACCTCGGTATTAACTCTTTCAACTCTGCCGTGGTCTCTAATATATAAAGTGCATATTTTTGTGCCTTTCTCACCCGGGAGACTGCTGCTGTGTCTCTGCACTGTGTCAAGGGTATAATATAGGAAATTACCTCCTGGATTGCTTGCTGCTGTCCCCAGAGAACAGAGGCCACCGTGATGAATAAATATATATTCCACACTTTCATAAACTAATCATGCAGTTTCCTAAAATGGAGCTGTGTGTATTTTGTCCTGCCACTACTGTTGTGAGGTGAATATGGAATCTCCCCATAATACTTAGAAGCCTTTCTATTCTTGGCCAGAATATATCTGTGATCCTACTAATATCCATATGTCTTTGTGCTGGCATGGCCCTGTGAGCTTAGCAGTTGGGATGCCTTCTTTTCATCCTCCTGAGGTACTTAATATAGTACTTGAAATGCAGCAAACATATTGTCTTATGTTTCCGCTACTAAACTATCCAAACCTAAACTCTACTCTCAACCTGCTAGTGACTAGAGGAATCTCTCTCTATGTTGATATTCATCCTTTCTTACTCTAATGACAACATTTCAACTGATATGTATATGCATATATATATATATATATATATATTAACATATAATTGTTCATGGGTGTGAAAACTGCTAGATCACAGACAATGAAACTGTAATAGCACCTCTGGTGTTTTTCAAATTGACAAAGTTTCAAATAATAGGGGTTTTTGTTGACGTTATCTGAGTGCATGACCTTACTTTTCAAAGTAGTAAATTTCAGCATAATTATCTTACCTGGTTTCAGAATTTATCGTCTTTTTAAATGTTCTCTAAATACCTCTTTATTTATCATACTTCTTAGTTTTTTGTCATAGTTAATTCCTTTAATAGTATTTGTCAGATTCATTGCTGATAATATTAAATAAACAACTAAAGCTCTCAGGTTCCACAGGAAGTAACTGCTGAGTGAATAAGATAACTGAAAAGCTCAAAATCTAAGCAGACACAGGAAATTTGGAAATTCTTTAAGGTCCTCTGTTGTGAAGCTATGAACCTTCACTGTACTCAACTTCATTTAACTAATGATTACACTTTCTTACAAGATCTATTGTTGTTATTTTTTTGCTCTGGCTTCGAGATTTTAAATTTTATTAAATGAACACCACATCTGCAGAATATTTTAATAGGTAAGGATTATTTTTCTGTATTCAACTTTGACTGTAGGGCTGCTATCCCAAGAAGTCTTTCTTTCCTTTGTTAAACTTCCCTTGCATTACACAGATTCAGTCCATTTTACCATGACATCCTTATTTATTTCTATGTTGTCTTTTATCTTACTATGTAAGTGTCATTCCTTTTCTGACTCTGTCATTATATTTGTATTCACCTTATTGCTGTTTTTGCATCTTGCACTCTCTGGACATGGCTGTTAGTATATCCTCATTAAAAAATTTTTATAGTCTCACAAATTAAAAGTAGCTTTAGAGACTGTGAGCCCTCTGTGCTTTTTAATATTTAATTTTTCTTTTAGTAGCTTCAGACTCCCTAAAGACCAGCACTGAAAGTCTTATCTAAAGAATCACCAAAGAAATGTCCATTTTAATGAAAATACTTTTCAGTGGTTACATTTACTAACCATTTCTTTTTGCCACAAGTCTTTTATCTGTCTGTTCCTCTTCAGTAGCTGCATCCTACTTTAATTTGCACTGTACATCTATCTCACCTATATATAAATATTACTTCATCTGGAAGTAACTTTACAATGACACCTGTCCTAAGTGAAGAAAGACTTTTTTTTTCTTCTTTCTTTATTGTTTCTTTTCTGCCTCAAGGCCATATTTCTCGTCCTAGCTTGCTGACCTCTTCCTTCTGTGCTCTCTGATGACAGGCCAGTCAATTTGTCCCTCATGCAATTCAAAAGTTCCTGGAATTGTGTGAATCTCCAATCTTCTCAATTTTTTTTTTCCTTCATCTGGTTTGTGGTTGCCTTCTACCTCTCCTGTCCCCTTTCCCCTCTTCTTCATTTATGTTTTTTAATCTTCTATGTGTTGTCCTCATCAACCATAGGTCTCAGCCCTGGGATTTTACCTTCCTCTGTGCTTGCTGAGTTCTTCTGGTCTCTTTATTTGTCTGTCTCTTTGCTCTATGCAGCATCTCTGTTTCTCTTTACAGCTGCCTTGCCCTGTTAACAACCCTTTTTCTTGCTGTATTTGATCCCTCCTCTTGTCTTGTCTTGTGCCCACATGCTCCAGGTCTTTTTGTTTGCAGGCATTTACAACTCACATCAGGTCAAAATAATATTTTTATTATCTTTTCCTGTGCGTTTTCTTATTAAAAAAAAAAAAAAGATAATTTCTCCCATGTCTCCAGATGCATCTCTAGTCCTTAGTTCTTTTCTTCCATGCTTTCCATCAGGTGTTTATATTTCCATTATATTTCCATCAGGTAACTAGACAAGGATCTGTTTTTATTCACTTTCTTTCAACTAGTAACATTTCTTGTCAGACTCTTTTGAGTTTTCTGTAAAAACAGATGTAACCCTGACTTAAAAATGTCCATTCTGATGTCATGTTTTATTCCTCCTCTCTTTATCATTACATTTGCACAAACATTACATCTCTCAAACTTCTGTTTTGACACCCTCTGCTTATTGGCTTTCCAAGGCACTGTCCTTTTAAATTTTTTCTTAGGTAAAACCATTTTTTTTCCCAGTTTTGCAGTTAACTGCTGCTCAGTCATAGCCAAAGATGCCTGCAATATGTGCTCAAATACATGGCCTTTGTCTCACTCAAAAGTTCAGTGTAGATTCTGCAAACATGGAAACCTGACCACACCACAGACTTTAGGAATAAAGCTACCATCAACTAATAGATGATTCTCGTTTCCATCTCCCATAGATTTTCCCTCAAGGAGGATGGATTACATGCCAAATTCCGTGTTCTGCACTCTCTGTTGTATTGTTACACAACAGGTTGCTGTCACTTTATCTTCAGAAAAAGAAATTAACACTTGATGGATGCTTTTGTATATTAGCTTGAAATCTGAATCCATTGAGCATTAAAGTAATTTTTGTTTTCTAGTCATAGTTTGTCACAAACTTAAAACTGTGTTCATTCCATAATATTTGGGGACTGTTTTCCTCCTCTAAGCAGATTTTTAGAGTTTTACAACATAGACCAATGTGCCTCTATATAAATTGTCCTGCATAAAAGATATACCATATAATGTACTTAATTTTTTGTCAGTGAGGTGCAGGCTACTTTAATTAAATGCAATATAAATTTCTCTTTTGAATCCTTTCATGCCTACATGGGTGGAATGATAGAAATCAGTGCTAAGGATAGTATAACACCAGCCAAACAAGCTCAGATTTTAAAATTAAAAACCTATTAGTTTCTCTTTTTCTCTGGGAAACTCAGGTACATGGAAATTCTAACACAAATCTGTTTTGTCTAGATCCTGCCTCGGAAACAATGGGAAAAGAACCTGCAGAACTTCAAATGCTAAAAATTATTTAGTTTCAAGAACAGAATCAAAGCATAGTCTAATGAATGCAGGTTTCCCTTGAGTCAGAAGATAAGCTGTTCCTCCAGTCAGTGTAGAATGGTTCATTCTCAAAAACCCATTTGTCTAAAACCTTGCAAACACTGTGTGAGCTCGTGTTAGTTAGATAAAGCAGAAAACATTTTGAAGGATCAAAAAGGTTTTGGTCTTGTTTTTTTTTTTTCATTAGTAACTTTGCCATACTCTTCTGAATAATTGTGTGCAAGCCTTTGGGAAAAGTAAGTATGTTTTCCAGTGAAATCTGCTCATGCTCCAACACTAAAATATATATTTTTAATATCATTCTTGCTGCCAAAGGTAAAGCTGATACAGACTGGCAGTAATGAGATCAACTTGGGGGTTCCAGTGCACCTATGCAAATTTTGAGAAAGTATAGGTGCAAAACATCATGGGATTGAACTCATACGGTGAATATTTGAACATCTGCTTGGAGGAAAAATCCGTGAACAAAAAGTAAGTTTGTTTGAGCCTGCTTCCCATTGGCATGGGAACTGTACATGTGCACTGTGCTGGGGACCTGCTGCCTCTGCATAACCTTCATCAGCCTGCAAGGCTTTGCACAGAGTCCTGAGGGAGAGTTAGCCCTTCCATTACCACCATTGCTGCTCCCCATGATTTTCCTTCCTCCTAGAGGAAGGAAAGAGTTATCACTTGGCAAATATACAGCAGGCAAGTATCCTCAGGCAGTGTAAAGAACAGCAAATACTTTTTCCTCTTGGCAAAGCTGATCAGGCAGAATCTTGTGGTTTGAGATGGTTAAGGTGATCTTTAAGGTGTGCTGTAACGCTCACACAACCTGTGGCATGTTTGTGCACTTAAAGTGCCCTGTGACTGACAAGAAGGTCCTCAGACCTGTAAGGATTTTGCTTTATTTATGTCTTTGTTTTGCAATTTAAAATAAGAGTGCTGTAGGCAGAAAAGGACTGGTTTGAAAGACTTTATGTTTCAGGCTGACTAGTGTCATCTTTCCTTCAAAACCAGACATGATTTTTAAAAATGTTAAGAGAAGAGATAGCATGAATATCAATGGATGAAAAGATGGGTATTGGATAGGGTAACCTTTGATGTTGACATATCTTTGCAAGTTCATTGAGTTTAAAAACCCATAACCTATGTAAAATAGCAGCCTTGCATTGTGATTTGGTACTTTGTGCTAGAGGGAATGAATCAGTATTAAAACTGTAAGTACCTCAAAATCAACGTGATGTCTTCACGCTATTGCTGGTTCTTTCAGTTCAGAGTTTGTGATAGATGATCCTAGAAGTTCAGCTATCATGTTGTCAAGACAAAGCATATGTCTTTTGATAAAGGAAATTAGGAATGTGTAAGTTGTGTGCATGATGAAAATACAAGAAATTTACATCTTCCTGTAATGATACAGTTGCCATCTGCTGTTTATACCTACAAAAATCAAACTTTGGAAATCTCTGTGCAAACTCCATAAAGTTATCTTGGACTTGCGTTTGAAACTGAAGTTGGAGCTTAAGCCATTGTTCTGAGTAGAACTGAGAAAGCACAGTGTATGAGGCTGGTGGTGTGCACTGGAACATGTTATATCCTGACTGTGGAATGGCTGCTTATTATGAGAATAGAAGCCAATCATCCATGCTGAAAATAGGCTTGTCTACCCAGGGTCTATGCCTGTAAAAGCATTTTCAACCTTCAGACCAATGTCCACTCCAGCCCCTGTAGGCATTACAAACTGAAGACTTAAACTATTAAATTGTTTCAGTGGCAATTTCTTCTCTTAATGGGAGACAGGAGGGGAACCAAAGCAAACCAACCAAAAAAGACCCAAGTCCAAGTGCTGGCCAGTTCTGATGAATTTTAATTTATTCTCTGGAGTTTGGCCCTTTCAGGTGTACATTTCTTAACAAAGCGTTACAAAAAGCGTTGTCTCTAAAAACCAGAGGCTTTTTAATAGAATATAGATGTACAAACCTGTTATTTTCAAGAAGAAATTCAGCGTCAAGGAGCAAAATCTAGTTATGCTTCTTAAAGATTCCATTGGGTCTTCAAATTCAACTCAATATGTGGCTATGGTAAAATTTTAAGTACCATATTTCTGAGAGGTTTAGTTCTTTAGTTAACATTAGATTTACGTCTTTACGGAAATGTTGCTTTCTGACAGCTGTGCAATTACCCAGTGTCACTACTGTGCCATGTAGTTAAATGGTCAACAGTTACCATGTTTATAAACAGTGTGTGACATTTGAGCTTTGAAAAGCAAATTCTTACTGAATGCTTTTGGAAGAGTTCCATGTACGGTATTTTTATGCCTCATTCAGTAGAATTATGCACTAAATGGAATGGCAACACAGATTGATTGTAATAAGCATTACATATAAAATGGGAATCAGGTTAAACAGAAATCCCAATGCATTACATTGAAATGATTAAAGTTAGAACAATAGGCAATGCCACATACATTACAGTAGTGACTCAAGAACATTACAGCTGTGCAGCCAGTTGAAGTTGCAGCCCATAGCTCCTCTTCTCCCAGTCTTCCTTACAGTTTTCTTCATCTCCAGTACTTCTCTTGATTAACATTAATCTTTCATGCAGGTTTTCTTTGATGTAGTTTTTTTTCTGATCCCTATGATCTAAGTAATAGGCAAGTAGTGCAGTGCAAACTTCAAAATGCATTATTAGTATATTTTTGTTTGTGTTGTTATCAAATCACATTGTGCAAAATTTTGGGTACACCTTCTAGTTAGCATTCATCAACTGTAGGGGTGTGTGCTAAAAGCTGGTGAAGGTTTGGGTCATATTTACTCCTGTTTGCATAAACTGTCTTGTTAGCAACTGAAAATGAAACTCAGTTGGGGGTGGTGTTTGAGAATGTATCTTCCGTCTCCCCCCACTTTTTATTTTTCTCCTATTTTTTTTCTTTTCCCCTCTCCCTCCCACCTCCTGTGGGTTTTTTTCTTTGTATTCCTCACCCCTCGCCCCATTAGGTTATTTAGCTTGTGGAGGAACTGAAATGGAGGTCAAGAAAGGATGATATCATATCATTTAGACAGAGACCATAAATGCAATATTACAGAGTTTATGGGGAACAAGAACCTTGGATAGCTATCTCAGACTAATGACCAGGCACCTGAGTAGGAGAGTATAGAGATCCACGTGACCAATCTGGCCTATCTTTTGTGGGAGATTCCAGCTGAATATGCCAGGTTTTCAGGCTTATATTAATGGAGGAGCCTACAATGGTTAAAATACCATCCAATCTCATGGCAGCCTTTCAATTACTACTTGTGCTTCATCAGTACCACGGAGGGAAGAATAGCTTTTCTCAGCAATGCAGTTCTGCAGAAGAGAAGGAGGGAAATATCAGGCTCCATATTTTAATGTAACAGTGCATAACTTGAAAAAACGTGCTTGTGGTTCATTAATGACTTGTACAAAGCTAATACGTACCAAGTTTTGGAATTGACAGCTCCTATTGTAATAGTAGGGAAATTAAGTGTATCACTGAGATGAGGTGTAGTGATCAGGTAAAGACAGGGACTTTGTGAACCTGCAAAGTGCTTTTTAAAAATCATGCACACGCACATTTCTAGAAATATGTTCAGAAAAAAGAAGAGTATAGATTTTCTGGCAAAACCTACTTTTATTAGAAGTACCAATTCTTCATGGAAAATTATGTTCCATAAGAAAGGGAAAGTTTCAGTGGATTTTCTGATCTGAAAAAAAAAGTCATGGAAACTCTTTGAATTCCCTTTTTTCCATCTAGAGAAGGAAGAATTTAATATTTCACTTTGAAATGACATTTAGAAATTTTAATGAACCTGTATTAAATAAGAAAAGTAAACTTACAGACCTGATCCAGTTTACTGCAATTGAACTTTTTCTCTTCAAGATTATTAGTCCAAAATGTCATAGAGTTGGGATTTTGTACTAAAAAAAATTTTTTTAATCCCTGTTCTAATGGTGCTATTACCAATTAAGCTTTAGAAACAATATCCATTTTGAGTGTTCTTAACTATAGTATAAGAATTATAATATTTATATAATATTTATATAATTTATTTATTGTGGCTAGTAATGCTTACTTTATTTTTAATCTAACAAAGGTCCTCTGGAGATACTGAGCCAAGAGGTATTTATTTAAAATGCAAGGAAAAGAAGGTTCTAGGGAAGTATAAGAATTGTACTTACTGCTACAGAGAAACTGTTTTTCTGTGAAGTTCTATTACCTATGCAAATCACATCTGGACAAGGACTGCACCATTTTAATTGAAGAAATTTCTAAATATAAATTGGATATCTAGGGGATTTAGAGTGAACCCATCTGTTCTACTAAAATTGACTTTTTCATATCTGTTATCTTAACTTATTTGTATCCAAGACATACACAAAGCTTCTCAGATAAACAGATGCACTTCGATATTATCCAGTTAATTACTGTCAGATGTATTACGTTGGAAACTTGGTCGGTAGCTCTTCTTTGGGATCAAAACCAGTTCCCTGATTCCTAGGATGCTTTCCTGGATATTTAAATCAAGAACAAAGCCATTTTAAAAAATATAAATCCATCTCCTACAATGAAACCAGCAGCTGGACCTAGGTTTGACTCAGGGTTACAAAATGCTATAAAGAAGATAGTGATTCTTTTTCTTCCCTACTGCAGTTTTACTATAGTAGATTTCAAAATGATTCTAAAGTATTTTTTCTTATTTTGGGGGGATGGGAGAAGATAAGACAGTAAGCAAATAATTTCTGCAAGGATATGAAGAGAAAGAAAAAAAAAAAGCTGCTTTTGGAAGCAGGTGACTAGCTGCAACCTTGTTGGGAATAAGAGTTGGAAACAATTTTCTTTTGAAACCTGTTCAGCGGCAAATGTGAAGTGAGCAGGTAAGGGCTGAGACTGATCCCTTATGAAAGATTTGCAAGAGCTGAGATTTAGACAGGATTACTTCCCCAAACCCTCCTTTACTTACAGCTTTATTATGAATAATAAAAAAAAAATTAAAAAAAAGAGGGAAGGAAAAAAAAGGTAAAACAAGGGTTTTATCTGTCATTGCCATACTGATTGTTTTAGACACATAAAGGGAAAGGTGACAAATTCCCTCAGAAGAACCAGAGTTTTGGGATATTTGCCTATGATGATGTGACGAAGGCCTATTTTTGGTTTTTTTGCTAATTTCATAGTGTAGAGCTGACCCTGAGTATTTCCTAATCTCATCTCCCACTGTCCTGGTCTCTAAAAAAACTTGGGTCTTCTGCAGGCTGCTTCTTCAGATGCTTACTGGCCAGCACATTCTGTGCCTGGTTTTCTGCTGTAAGCGTTGAGGAACACATCCAGCGCAGGTAGCTCAGGGTGCAGCTGCAGTGCGAGCTCCAAGCTGAGCTCTGGGTGGGAGCCCCAGACAGGAGGACATGAACTGCTGACCCTTTTGCATGACAAAGGGCCCAGGGATCTGTGGCACAGCCGGGTGAGGGACACTGAGGGATAGGGCCGGAGCCGACAATCCCCAGACTGCCCCATGCTTATACTGTGGGAGTATAAAACCCCAGGATTTCCTTTGTTTAGGGTCCCTCCTCAGATGTAGCAGCTCAAGCTGTTATTTAGTTATTGCAACAAGATTAAACTGTTTTAAAGATTAGTTCATCTGAGACTCTGCTGTGGGAAACGTGGGGCTGAGCAGGTGAGGAAACCTTAGTGTGAGAGTGTGGGGGTGCAGCTGCACAGGGACCTGAGTGCCTCAGGGGGTTGCTCAGGTGGTGTGAGTGTGACTCCAAGAGTGGGTCCTGGACGGTCGGACAGGGAAATTTCCTTAACATAACCATTCTGGAGCTGGCCATGGTCTGTCTGTCTGGTTGGTAGGGGTCTGCAGTGGCGTCTCAAGAGGAATACAACTGTGTAGAAGTGGCTTTGTAGCAGGGCCTGGTTCCTGGAGCTGGAGTCTGAGGATGATCTGGTGTATCCGCCAGTGACATGGAGCACTCACGGCATTGCAGGTGTATCTGCACTCTGATGACAGCTATAATTAGTCATTGGTTGGTGTCCTGGTTTCAGCTGGGATAGAGTTAATTTTTCTTCCTAGTAGCTGTACAGTGCTGTGTTTTGCATTCAGTATGGGAATAATGTTGATAACACAGTGATGTTGTAGTTGTTGCTAAGTCATGCTTACTCAAGGACTTTCCAGTTTATCATGTTTTCCAGAGAGGAGGTGCACAAGAAGCCAGGAGGGAGCATGGCCAGGACAGTTGACCCAAACTAGCCAAAAGGATATTCCATACAACAGAGCATCCTGCCCAGTATATAAACTGCGGGGAATTGGATGGGAGCCACCAACCACTTGGGAAGGGGTTGGGCGTCAGTCAGCAAGTAGTGAGCAGCTGCACTGGTCTTTGCCCCACTTGCCTTTCTGGGGTTTTATTTTTCTCTGTCTTTTTGTTGTCTCCCTTTTTATTACAGTAATTTTTTAATTATTTTATTTTATTTCAATTATTAAACTGTTCTTATTTCAACCTACAGGTTTTACCTTTTTTTTCTGATTTTCCTCTCTATCCCACTGGGATAGGTGAGGGTGGTGAGCGAGCTGGCTAGTTTCTGGCTGGGGTTAAACTGTGACAGCTGGCAATACTTTTGGTTTTGTGTTCTTCCAGTATCTCTCAGGACATTCTTTTCAAATTATTTTCTAACTGTGAACACCCCAGTTTACTCTATTTATTTTTTCATTCTGGAAAGCTATGATGCTCTTTATACTCACCATTAAGGTAAAGGATGTGCAAGTAATAACCTTTGCTACTTTGATATCCCTCCCAGTAAAACAGTCTGGTGGTTCTTGTATATCATGGATTTCAGGGTGGCAACCCTTGTTTCCAAAAATTGAGACACAGCAGGAACATCTGTGTTTGCCACCTGCAAGACATTTCCTTCTAGGATCCTGGGGTTGATTATGGGGCTTCCAGACATTCCTACTGCCTGTTCCCCTGGGTACATAGTAAGGAGACAACAGGTTTACAACTATAACACTGAAGCGTGTAATTCTAAACTCTTTAGCACATCCTGCTGTCACTGGAACAGTCTGCCTACGTTTGTTTGAACACTCACCAGCATCTCTCTCAGTTGTGTCCAGCCACTCATCCCTGATTCCTTTCTAGGCAGGCTGCTTTTTGCTGTTAACAGCAAGGTGTTGACCCTGGCAAAGCAGCCAGGTATTGTGGAAAAGAGCCTTCCCCATTACTAGCCACCCATTGTATCCTTGGAGAGGAAAGGATTGCTTCTGGTTCTTTTTTTTTTTTCCTCTGCGGAATTGATTTATTTCTGAACATAGCAGTATTTATTGCTTACTTTCCTAACTTCTCCTTTTAATCCTGCAACTACCATTAAATAAAATAATGAACCAAGTTACTTATTCATAAAGGCAATGTAAATGTTTGCTCTTTGCTTTATTCCAGTAAAATAATGTTGTCATGGATTATTGACAGTAAATTATTTTAAGTTATATATTTAAAAGTAAACAAAACCATATACATGAAACTATCTTTGACCATTTTTCATCCAGCATCTTATTTTTTTCTTTTATCATTGTTGCTATGAGATCTCAAATCTTAATGCTCGTATTTTGGTTTCCAATGTCTTTTTATTTCATTGCTATTGCAAATGCATTCTACTGAGAAATTGTAAACGGTTTTCTACATTTGCTGCTTCCTTTCCATCTTCCAATTCTGGCCCAGTTCTGATAATATCACTTATATGTTGTCACTAATAGTGGTCCACTGAGTGTATTACAATTCTCTTTTTGGGTTCTGTATTTTACATTTGGCTCTTGAAACTTAGTTGGGGAGGAAGAAGGGCATACAGTCTCAAATAAACCTCCTTTTTCCAAATTTGTAGAAGCTATTTGCTACTCTAAGAGAAAATAAAGGAAAGATGGATGCTCTTTAATTTCCAGTGTGCTGTTTATCTCAAAAGCAGATTTTCTATTTGATAGAATATTGTGAAGCATTACTCCCAAGTGCCAACTAGACCCTATGTACATATAAAGTATAAAAAGAACTAGGACATTTTGAACATATATTAATATTTTTTTCATAAAAATCCCCATTACATATTTTAACGTGAATCCTGCCCCAATAGATGGCAGCACTTTTCCTCAGCCACAGTGATCTCACAAATTCCTGGTCTACTTCCTTTATATAGAGTGCGTTTATGAAATAGGCTGTAAGAGATCCCTCAAGGATGCTTCATAAACCATTATCTTCTTTTTGAATGGATGGACACAAACATAAGCAAATGGCAAGACCTTGAACAGCTTGAATTATTAAAAATGGGTGACCGTAATCTCCCAAGTGCTGATATGTTTTTCCTCTTTAAAGTAAAATAAACTCCATAACTTATAAACATGTGATTTCTTTCTTATTCTTATTCTTATTCTCAATAAATTTTGCTATGATATCACAGGTCTCCAGGACCTTGCTCTTCACACTGCTTAACTTTCAGGAGCCTCCAGCAATACACTGGTGCTATCAGAAAGTTGAAACTTCCGAGAGATGTTTTTCAATAAATTTTCTTTTTAGGATTTTTTAAGACATCAAGTTGGTAAATATGGTGCAAAATCTGAAGCACAACATGGAAGAAGATTCTGCTCCATCTCACCATGTTTGGGTTTCGAGTAATGGTTCATGCTATGGGTTGCAGTTCTTAACAGGAGAGGTTTAGAGCTATTTAAAATTGACTATCTACGGAGATGTTTCTAAATACATTTCAAGCTATTAGAATGCAGAACCATTGCCTCTGTAGGAGGAGCACTGAATGGTCTAGCACTCTGATGACTAAAGAGAAACTCTTAGCAACCTAAATTTAGGCACCTCATTTTAAAAACTTTGGCCCAGATATGTGAACCCAGCAGAATGAGTTACAATAATTCATTTCAAATTCCCTGGCTCTTTCAGCTCCCCAGACTTAGCATTTATTCATACAAATTGCTCACTGTTGCAGATAAATCACAAAATGTAGCCAGTGCAATAACTCTGCACCTGAGCATTATTTAATTCTGTGTTGCAAATGCTGGCAGTACTTTGCTTTTTCTCTATATGTTATAGCACCTGGCTATTTTGACTTTGTCTGAACATGTTTGGGGGTGAATAGGGAGAAAATGTACCATTTTTTGCCCTCCTTTTCATCACTGCTAGTTTTCCTAAGAGCTGCTATTCCTCAATTAGGTGGTCAGTTTAATTTTCCTACCAGCTTAGAATAAATGCAAAGGAGACAATTACCAAGGGGGACAATTTTTCACTGCATGCTTAGAAGAGGATTATTTTATGCGAAGTGTTGTCTCTAGTGGTTCTCATCTGCTTTGACACCAGTTTTCGTTATTTTCCCATAATGCTGTTTATGATGATGAAGAGAATTACTGTGCTCTGTCTGTGTTGATTTTTCTCTTTCCATGAGTTTGCAATTTCTGTTTTGGGATTTTTGTCTCTTTAAAGGAGCACTTCACCTTGTGGACATGAGAAATAGATGGAGATATGTGTGTTGCCCACAATTTTTCTTATATTTGTATGGGCTATGCAAATGAGTAAAATTTTAAAACACATTTATTTAGGCAAGTAATTTATACCTTTTTTTTTTAAAGCACAGTATAAATTAAGATTAATGTTAAAAATGTTGGTGTTGGCTACTTAGTGAAGTTTTGCTTTGTTTGTTTGTTTTTTTTCTGGGATCAGGTAAGAGTACTCCCTTAGCCTATATTAAGGATGGATCTCTTGTCATTTCACTGCAGGCTTAGAAGTTGTGGGCGTTTATTCTAAGCCAGTCATCTGCAGTCAGTGTCATCAGAGAAGGTGATTCATCCCATCTGATACTAAATGTCTGAGAGGCTTATTATGCAAATCTGTTCTGAAGAGGAAGGTGGTTGATGATGTTCCTGCTCAGCCCAGTGCCACAGTCTACAGAGTCTCTTTGTATCAGTGCAATTGTTTTTGAACAGAGTTCAGAAATTATCCAGGTTAAGAAGCAGTAACTGGAAGTATTTTGTTGATCTGTATTTGGTTTTTTAACCGTGTTCATTTCGGTGATTCATAGGGCCTTTTATAACAGAGCAATAAGAATATCTGTTCAATAAATGGGGTCATCCTGGTACAGAAGAAAGAAGTGGTTGAAGGCAGGAACATTCAAAACTTCGTGTAATGAACTGCCTTCTAAAATACATGTGTGCACTGGGACTGTCCTGTTTTATTAGGTGAGATGAATACACAATAGTCATTGTTTGACCATGTATTAAGCAGGATATTAAGAATATAACTAGCAGTGTAATGTACACCTCTTGGTGCTTGCTATTGCTCTATTAGACTGTTAAGTATCTTCAAGTGAGTTTATCTGTGTCAAACAAAGAGAACAGTTAGGAACTTGTATGTATATTGCCACATCTTTCCACTGAGGTCCTCAGTACCAGTAGTGCTGTTTGTGATAGCAATCTTTCCTAGTTTTAGCTTCCTAGTGAACCATGAGGGTTACTTATGTATGGATAAATATGCTAACTGCTGAGATGGGCTGTTTCTTTATAATATGTAATGATTGTCCAAGTCCATACCAGGAAGCCAGAAAAATTGACCATGCAAATCATAACTTTACCTTGAGTATTGTGTAAACATGAAGAGACGATGACTTATATGAGCTTCACTTGAGTGTCTCAGAGTGGTGTTTTCCATGAAATAGGTTAACTAACAGTTAAACTATCAGAGTTGCAGTGAGGCAGAGACTATGTTTTGGGAAGCACGTCGAAAAGAAACCCAATCTAGTAGGATCAATTAGATATATCATACAAGAGTTAAACCTCATGAACTGCAAGCTTGATGTGCAGTTGTTAATCTTAGAAGCCCTTATGTTGATGTACCACCCTGCTCCAGTATGCTTTTGTGGTATATATACATGGTCAGGGTACTTTGGTTTAGGGACTGAAGTCAGGGAAATGTGGCTACCACCAATAAGATCCTGTCCCATGAAGCAGCAGAGGAAGAGGTGAAAAGAACTATACTGAAAAAATGCCAATAACAATGAAAACAATCAAAATGAGCTTTATAGTACATTTTTATATAAGTTTTTTCTGGAATATATTTCACATGTTTTATTTATTTTTATTATTATGTTTCTTTTTATTTTTGTAGGCTGTGGAAACCAACCTTGCATCAAAGGATAGTCACTGGGTCTATGTAAATGAGGTAAGAAAGTCAAAAGAGAAAACACAGTTTGCTACCTTGACTCATCACCAATTTTTGTTTCATATGTTTTGACACGCCAAAGTGAGCATATACTTAGCATTTTTGCTTTTTGAACGGCACAAGGTGCAAACTCTGCGGTGTCACTGCTTGCCTGTCTTAGTTGAATTGGCACAGGTTGAACACCAGAGGTCAAGATAAAGCTTCCAATACACCTCATAGCAGCTGGGAGACTTTATTTTTACCTGCATGCTGATGCTATTTCATTAGCAATTTAGGAAGCAGAGAATATATCAAAAGACACCTTGAATATAGGCATCTCTATCTGCCAGGAGCTCACTCTTCACTGCTATGAAAGCCCTCACACAGGTGCCAGGACAGGAAAGAGCACTGAGGTGGTTGCGAGCTCAGCTCATTCAAATTCACATGATACACAGGTTTTCTCTCGTGCAGAACTGTGTTGGTGTATGGGCCAAGATCCAGAACAGCATAGATTCAAAATGTGATGTTTCCTCTCTGCAGCAAATGGTGTCCTGTCCTGCTACTGTGATTATTTATTTTACCTTAATACCATGATACTCTAATGGGAATCTGTTCAGATTTGTATTTAAAAAGCAGTGAAATGTTTTATCATATGTAATAATGTATAAATCACTGGTAAATTTCAGTATTTTATATATCTGTGGTTTTAGTAATGATTCATTAAAAGATAGCATAATATCTAAGTTAAAAAGAACAGTGTTCACTGTCTTATTTTTATTTTATAAATACACAGCCTTTAATTTAATAACGAATTCCTTGGTTAATTTCTCATTCGTTTCTTTGCACCTAGCTAATAATTTTGGATAGGCAGCTTTTGATAGTAACTACAAATTGTATGTGGCATTAGAAAGGCTCTGTAATTAAATAGGGGTTAGGGGAAGCGAGTGAAATCCCAGCTTGTGAAGGCTTTATAAATTCTTTCTGGTCCTTGTTACATTTAAGTACCTCCTGGTTTGTCAGCTGCAGTAATGACCCACTACAAAACATCAGCAAGATGCCCAGAGAGCCAGTGTTTATATTCACATAAAGATAATACAGTGCATATTTCCCTAAACATTTATAGAGAGGGAGTGTTTGTGAATTTTTTATTGCTGTGTTATTGTTCAGATGTTAGAACTCACTTCACGATGCCTGAAACTGGAAAATCAAAATAAAAGCCTTTCAGCACTCATGCACTAACATGTGCATGCATACACATGCACAAACACATCACACAGGGTGTCAATTCTGCTTCTATTTTGGGAGCTTTTATTTTTTCTCTTTTATGGCTAAAGACTGGGTAGGGAAGCCACGATAGCAACATGTAAATCTAAAGTGTAACTTTCTAGTGAAAAATATTAGTACACAGAATTATAAATATCATAAAATGAAATTAAATTCGAACAGACAATTACAGAAGCTTTTTAGACTCATGAAACTTTGGAGTATTCTTTGTAGGCAAAAATCTCATGACTGTCCTCTCTTTAACAAAAGAGTGTTGGTCTTTGTGAGTTTGCTTAAAGCTGCTATGAAAAGAAGGTACATTAAGCATCCATATGAATGCATCTATAGACAGATGGAGATTCCTTATGGCCTGCTTCTTATTTAAGTGTGTATGTGAATACCCCCATGCTGGTAAGAAGACAGACTGATCATCCTTTCCATATACAAGTTTCCAGTTGGTAGTAGTGAGAACTGCATGAGTACTTGATGGAAAATATAATGCTGATTGTTGCTGTGATTTGAAGAACGAAATGAATTTTTAATTCCCAACAATCAGCTCTTCCCAGTCAAATCAGCTCTTTTTGATGTAATTCCTCAAGAGTAGCAGTCCATTATGTAATGGACCAAAAACTCAGTTAGGCCTTTTTTTCTCCCAGACAGATGGAAAATCCTACACTTCCCTGTTCACCCTATGTTCTGTGTGACCTAATGATCCCATTGCAAGGAAGGAGAGGTGTAAGGCTGACTGACCTGAAGGGGCAGTAGTAGGAAGAGAACACAGTGACAGTTTTTTCCATTGAGGTTTCTTGTATGACAAGCATTTGATTGTAAACAGGCTATTTAGGCCTTTCTCACTCCATGAAGGATTTAAGGGCCTTGAACAGCTTAGACTGCTGAGGTGTGCTGGTCTAGAACACCTTTTATTTGCCCTGTCTCCCACGTTTTGTCAAGCCAATGAGGATCTGAAACTTGTACTTACCTTGCTGTAGTAAGAATGACTACATAGCATGGTATTATTTCAATAAGAGATTTTTTTAATTGTCTTACTTCACTTAAATATACTTTACTATCTCTCTACTGACAATTTGTGGGTTTTTTTCCTTGTGCACCTTCCCATACAGTAAGACAGGAGTTAGGTTTTGGAGTTAGACTTAAATTTTGTTAGGTGAGTAACATTGCCAAGTTTGGGATGAGATAACTTAAATCTCTATGGTTGGTAAGGTTATTGCCCAGCAAATTAGCCAATGTGGAATATAAGAGTTGTTCCCAAATTACAGAGCTGTACTGTCAAAATCCCATGTGCTGCTTTTCAATAACCCAGGTCTCTGTGCTGGGGTATCTGTTCAGTTTGGATGCCAGTGCTGGTGCAAAAGGACTCCGTCATCTCAGTGAATTGGGAGTTGAATTTACTGCATGAGGTTGGAAGGCTGAAACATTACATGGCAAGTTTTCTAGGATAAGAGAATACACAGGGATGGGTCTTTGCAGGCAATATCATGTCCTCATATGTCCTCTTTGAAGCCAAGTCATAAAAACTTTACTGCTTTAAAAATATATACTTTTAAGTGTATCTACTTTTCTGATTTCAGACATGTTATGTTTCAAACTTGCAGAACTGTCAAAAGTACTGGAGATTAGAGGGGGGGGAAATGATTTTCTAACTACCCACCCCCTTTTAGATTTATATTTCATCGTCTGCGCTTTTATTTTTATTCATCTAGAAATACTAAATCATCCCTTGCATTCATTTAGGTAGCAATTCTACCTGAATTCTGGGTTAAACATGCCAAGTAGCTTTTTAAGAGCAAGAACACTTGTGATATCTGTATAAATCCTTGCAAAAGCAAACAACTCTTCCAAACAATGACATGCTTAGCTGTGTCTCCAGAATAGTCCAAAACATTTTATTACCTGTGTTGGGAGTTGCCAATGACTAGCAGTTTGGACCCTATGAAAGATCTGCGAGAACATATCTAGTGTTCTGCTTGTACCTTTTTTGTTCGTGCCTTTAATTGTTGAAGTGACCCACCAGCTTTGATAGATGTGTGTTGCTCCTTCTTTTGGCGTGACTGGCACAGTTGTAGACACCTTCTATTTTTTGGATGTTTATTTCCTGTCTTTTTTTCCTAGTTTCCCTTCCTATTTTTGTTTTTCTCTTTTCTTTCTCTTTCATACCTGGCATCAAGCATCTCTCTTGGTTCCCTGAGACATTTTGCATTCTTCCTTTCTCTTTTTCTACCTTTTCTAAGAAAATGCTGTGCCTTCCCCAGGGCATGTATCTGTGGGAGAGGCACAAGAGCACTACTCGAAACTGAGTTTGTATGTGGTTGTACAAGCAGCAGAACTCTAAGAGCCTGTGTCTGCTTCTTTATTAGTAGCAGCAGTGGGTCTGGGAGTATAAATAGCATTAGGAATATTTCTCTCTTTGTGGGACATTTAATGGTTTTGAAATTTTCTCCATTCCAAGGATAGAGAAAAGATAAAATATACTACTCTGCAAAACTGTAATATGGATCAAAACTGATAGTCAAATTAAACACAGTATTTTATTCCCTCATATTAATAAATGTAATTCTAATTTTCTAAACATTCATTATTTTTACATGTAAATCAGTATGAAAAGCAATGAACTACTGTTCATGGAAGAGAAATGGGTACTGAATTTGACTGATAGTTCAACTGAGAGTTGTTCCACTCCTATCCTTCCTTTAATTTCTTTTTCAACAAAGTTCCACCACTATTCAGAAGTTTAATTGAAAGCTGTAAGACATGGCAAAACAAGGCACAGAACTATTGATTATATAGGAGATTATTTTTTATGAAAGACCGGTAGGGATGAAGAGAGGGCAACATAATGTTACATGCCCTAACCATATGTTTCTGCTCTGAACTTAGGGAGAGGTGAGGGAGAAACCTTTTTCAATAGCTGCCTGGAAATACACAAAAGAAAGAGAGAGAAAGACTGAGAAAGACCTTCTTTTGGAAGTGTATTTTTTTTCTTTTTAAAGAAATGCCCCAGAGAAAAGAAATTAAAATAAAGGAAGGTTTTGATTTTCCTGGCATTTGAAAAAGGATTGTTGGGATACAGACAGGGCTTCACAATTTCCTGTGATTGACAGCATTATCTCTACATGTTTAAAAAGTTTATGGCAGCCATCAGTTCAGATTTCATTATGGCTAAGGAAGAATGGGCTGAGGAATCCAGAAGATAATTGGTGTGAAAGTGATTATGACATGGTAGCATGCACTGTTTGGAGAAGAGGAAGAGGTGTGAAAAGGTCAATGGGGATAACAAACATCAATAAAAAGACTTCGCAACTTTAGGAAACTAGTAGCGCTTTTGGAAAGGTAATACAGTAAGTAAAGGCTGGCAAAAGAACTGTGGAATTCTGTGGAGATGAAGGCATAACAAGGTATTGTCATGGTTCCAATGGGTTAACTTTACAGAACTTGAAATCAGAAGTGAACTCTAAAGAAAAAGTGTTGAGAAGACAAAGGGAGGAGTGTAAAGGTGTAACAAAGTAAGTGATTATAAAATGAGGCTGTGGTTCAAAATGAGTCATACCATGTATCATAAAAAGCCATTAGATATAGCAGAAGATAAAGTGTAAAGCGATTACTTGATGGGAAAATGAGGTTTTAATGGTTTTACTGAGTTCCTTGATGCTGACTTTGTAGAAACTGATAATTACAACCAGACTGTTAAAAACATATTGTAGTAGACCCAGTTTATTCAGAAAAATCTGAGGCACTCCAGCAGATGTGATTCAACATAGAGAAGTGCTGAGTATTTTGCATGTGGCTACAAAATGAGGTGTAGCTGGTGAGCATCTGCAGGAGCAACTTAGAATCCTCGTGGATAAAAAGCAGAATGACAATCAATGCTGTTGTGGTCTTGCTAAGGAAGCAAATGTAGCGTTCAGATATGTCACCAGAAACATTCTTTGTAAGATAAAGGAAGCAATTATTTCACTGTGTTTGACATCAGTTTGGCCTTGTTGGAACAGTGTGGCAAGTTTTGGGCAAGACACTTCAAAACGAAACAAGAGAATGTAGAACAATATTGAAAATCTAGAGGAGAGCACCTGGTATGATGAGAACTCAGTAAAATATGACCCATATGAGAAGGCTGAAAATCTTAGGTTTGATTCCTATGAGACTCAAGATGGAGAAGGGTATAGCAGTACAAATAAAACAAAAATCTTATCACGTGTTCTCTCTGGAAAGAAAGGAAACACAATTTAGTCTTCTGCAGTAAAAATGAGATCTAGTATTGGAAAATGGTTTATGATCTAAATATGATAGTATATAGGAACAACTTCCTTGGTTACCTTCTTTCATCTCATCATCTGTCTCTGTCTACACCTGGTTCTGCTATTGTTTTTTATTCTTTGTTTTTCAGCATCCTACTCACATTATGTAAGTCTGCTAAATATTTTCATATGTCAGTATGGAAAGACAAATACAACTGTGTTTTGAATGCCACTGGGTATTTTCTGATCTGCACCTTCTGTTCTAGGTCTTTTCACATAACATTTTTCAATATGGTTTATGACAGTGACAGTTTATACAAAAAGTCACTGCATATACCTCTTATCAAATCATTTATTCAAGACTTTTGGTGGCAAACATAAATGTATGGGAACTGTGACTCATATTTGATTTCCAGCCATCATGGAACTCCATCCTTCTCTGTCTACCACTGAGTAAGCTGGAATGATTGTGTTTGATTAGATCCTGTCAGCCAAATCCACCCTTGGGGCCGCCTCAGTGATTTGACTTAGCCAGGGATGAACCTAGCATCATATTTCTTGATATCAGTCATTTGTAATGGGGGATTATATTGTAATTGTATGTAGTTTTGATAGAAGAATCCCTAGTAATGGATTACTAGCACTTTCAGTGCTTTAAAAAATAGGTTTAATTGTAAGGTGTAAAGAATAAGTCTGAAAGCTAAAGATTAGAGCTTTTACTTGACTGCAGTGTTCATTTGCTGACTTTTCCATTGTATTGATTCTCGTTGCTTCAAATCAATCCACATCAGATCAGATACAAAGGAGAATTTGTTATTAACACAAATTACCTTCTTTTATAGTCTTAAAATCACCACATTTGTACCATATGGATTAACAAATGCTGAAATTCAGACAATACTCCCTTTCATCACATTAGTTCCTTACTGTCTAAATGATCAGGTACTCTCTAGAAAGGAATGTACCATGGGGTAAAGAAGTCCTCCCTGTAGGCCAAGTACCAACCCCTGTGGGTATTTGTCATGGCACAACAGTTTCAGAAGGGAGGAGGTGTTCACAGGGACTGCCCAGTGGGTGACTGTATTTCTGAATTTCACAGCTCAACATACAGTTTAATGCTATGCAACCTTGACTCTAAGGTTGAATAGGGGCTCATTTCTTTACTGCTTAGAAAAACTTGTGCTGTCATTTGTCCCATTTAAAAGCAAAGCAAGAAAAATCAACCAAGCAAGCCTATGCTGCAGCATCGTGGGGTGGATAGCAGAAAGGGAAGTTGTATTTGTAATGGCCCTTGCAAATTCAAAGATTTTTTTTTTTTAATGGATAGAATGTGGTAAACCAGTTGATCTTGTACTAACCTGAGCTTTATAACTAGAGCTTTCAAAAGTCATCAATAGCTTTTCCAGTGCTAACCATAAATACATTTGTGGTAATTTACTTTGGCTGAACAAACCCACTACAACATTTGAAAAAAAAAAAGTCAGGGACCAGTTTGTTATTGGTGAACATCTGTTTTCAATAAGAAATCTGAAACAAATATCATGAGGCTGTAGAAATAGAGTGTTATACAAATTCAAAATTCATAGGAAAACAAAGTATTCGGTATTTAGAAGACAATTTAAATTCTTGTAAGCTTTAATTAAAACATAAAAGTAAACTCACATTAACACCCAGAAGAGCATGCTTTTGAATATATTCTCTTTTCAATCCACAGAAAAGATCCTGATTTGGAGAAGTTGGAGTCAGTAAGCACAGAGGAATTACTATAGCAATTGCAGCTGTAAAGTATTTGGTTAAATTCTTCCCAGCTATGATGATACTTTTCAGAAAAGCCCTCATAGTTGAGAAGGGGAAGGGATAAATGGAATAGAAAGAAAAGTTCTTGGAGTTTTTTTGCGGGAAAAGTAATAAAAAGATTTGGAAATATAGCAGGTGTACACATTTCATCAGTGGCAAGAAGCCTTAGACAGAAAGTGCTAAGGGACTTGGAGAACTCTGAGCTATGTGGAGCTGATATTGTCCTCATCACTTGAATACAAGTAAAAAGGGCAGCAGTTGACCTTATTCTTCCTGTTTGGGCAGATGACACTTTCCAAATGATGCTGGTGGTTTTGCCAGCAGATTAAGTTGTAGGTCTTCAGCTGACTGATAAAACTTTCCCAAATTTAGCGTAGGTGATCAGTCAGAACACAGTGCAAAAAAAGGGTTATTGATACTTTTTCCTTTCCCCTTTCTGAACATGTTTCTGCTAATATTTTTCTGGATTCAGGCTCAATTCTCTTATTTCTGCTGTTTTAATAGGTCTCTCTTCACCACTGTTTCACTGTCTGTAGAAGGCAGTTTGCCCTATGAGGGACAAGAAAATGCCCCATCATCTCTTTCCTGGTGTGACATATTTCTTACTTTCCATTTTTATCCTGCAACTTCATTGCTTCTGCCAGTATTTGCTTTCTTTCCTTCCGCCACATCAGACATGCCCAGTATGTCCGTAATTACTCATCTTCTTGATTTGAGAAACAAATGGCTTCTCAACTGTCATCTGGGCACTTCTTCATTGCTTTTCTCTATAAAATATTTTTTAAAAATTGAGAGAAAGGAGCAGAAAATAGAATAGTAATTATCAGATAAAGTCTATCTCAGCAAGCTACTTTTTTCCCCAGGGGTAGCATGTAGGAAGGTGTTAGATAATGAATGATGAGCAAAGTTTTCCTAGCACATGGCTTGTAGAGAAATATTAGGAAAACTTCTGACTTGGGAAGAAAAATCCCTTATGAATACAGTGTTTGTTCTTCACTTTTGCTTGGATACTTTTTTTCTAGAAATTTCTCTTTTAAATGCATTTTGGGTTATGAGCAGTTAGACCCTGTGCAAATTTGCCTGTGAAAAATGTTATGGCCTGATTTTTACTTGGGTAGAGCCAGGACTGTTACATAGACTGGAATTCTTTCTTAGGATTTCTCTTCATATGAAAGTGCCTAATATTTTTGTTTGTTCCATTTTAAAGCATCAATCTGTGTAATGGTATTTGTGTTTACTTTGATAACCAGAAGTTAGTAAATCTTTAACACTTCCCAGGATCTTACTTTTGCTTGGGAAAAAGCAGACTTTTAAATGATCACTTATGAATGCAAGTGGGGCAAGCTTCTAAGGTATTTTAAAATTATACAAAAATGAACAGGGTAAAAAAGTAAAAAAATTGAATAAAAATACAAGCAACACACTGTGAAAATTTCTTAACCTTTAGAAAATGACATATTTCAATGCAAAATGTAAAAATTTACAATTACAATTTATTCCAATTGTATCCCAGCTACTCTATATTTATTACTTGCCTAAGGAAATCTTCCTTCCTTCCTTTTGGCAACTATCTTTGACACTGCAGAATTTGTATCTTAATTATTTATTTTCACAAAAAATCTATGTGTGGTTTTTTTTTTGTTTGTTTGTTTTTTTGTTTTGGTTTGGGTTTTTTTGTTGTTGTTGTTTATTTATCTGTTTGTTTTTGTTTTTTTACTTATATATGGTTGAAAGATATACATATATATATGAAAGTGTACTGCATGTATACCTGCATCATGCTCAAAAAAATTAGGGTTTAGAATTGATCTGGAGTCTTAGTCAGCTAGGAGCAAGGTTATGTATGAGTTTTGGTGAGTTGTTCTATCAGTGAATTCCACTCTAAAATTAATGTTGGGGTTTTTTTTGTTTTTGTCCAGCTTTTACCAACTATCATTTTGTGTGCTTGTTTTTTACTATTTTTCCCCTGAGAGAATTAATTTTTAGTATGGAATAATATTCTGTTAAATCAGGGATTTTTTACCGCGTAGGTACTCGCCATGATCTGAGAAAGACGTCTGGACACCCAGTGCAGAGCCCTTATATCTAGAAATAGAGCTAATTCAACTACATTATAAATACATCCCTGTAGGGATTTTTAGGAGCAGTGGGTAAAAAGAAGAGAAATGAGGTAATGTTGGATGTAAGGGAGGACAACGAGGATGGGAGTCGGACAGGTGGTCATGCAGACTTGTATTAGAATGCTTTCTGTGCTTTGAAAATTGGACGGTGCCCTTTCCTGAAAAGATTAATTTTTATGGATATATCTGTGTCTGTTCATGTGGGATGCAGAGAAGCCAGCATAATGTAAATGTTGAATAAATCTATGTACAGGGTGAGCTGTGGTGAATTAAAAAAAAAAATAGTTAATTGAATGATGTTTTCTGGATTTTCAATAAGTGTCCCTTTTCAGATGCAAATAGTGTATTGAGGGGAGTTAGAATAAACCAACAAACACCATTGATACTACTGGAGAAAATCCACATATAAATCTGCAGCTTGTCTCCGTGAGCATTCCTGTCCTCATTGCCTTTCAGTTTAATCCTCTAGTTTTCTCAGGGATGTGCTTTCTGGAAATAAGTTTTGGTTATTTAAATTATTAATTTCATTAAAATTTATCATATTCTGTCATCACCTCTAGGAAAATAGAGACTGCAATGTGAAACATAATTGTCTCATTTTGCGATTCGTGTTATGATAGTTGAGCACAACTAGAGCGGATTTAAATATTCCCCTGAGCAATATGACTAAATATTGCACACTAATTGAAGTTCTTTGTGTGCAGATAAATAAACAGATAAATGAATTCCCCAAATAACCAATATCTATGTGCAAATAAATAGATAATACCACAAAAATTTGTTATTAATATGCCACATGAACAAAAATACAGTGTTTAAAAGAATACCTTTTAAGCATTGAGTCAGGTGGTGAGAACTACTGTTAGCCTGGGTGAATAGTCAGTCTTACACTTACGCTTGCCTACCAAAATATTTAAGTGCTCTCTGCTATGTTGGGAATAGCCAAAGTCTTTCCCTTACTAAAGGAAAAAATGAGGATAAGAACACTTAGATATGAGAGCATCTTTTGTCCCTGGGTAAAATGTTCTCCCTCCACCCTCATTCAAGAAATTTAATATTTACAGGCTTTAGGGCAAACTACTGTTATATGTGCCAAGCAATAGAGGGTTGGGCTCTTTAACCTTGCACAAAGCATATCCCTGAAACAAGCAGAACCCACCATCTGCATTAAGTAAATATTTACCCTGTAGTGCAGTAGTGACATCATGGGATCATAAAAGCCAAAAAATGGGCATTTGATACAGAATTTTTCAAGGAGTATTTGCCTGGCCCAACCAGCTGATAAGCTCTACTTCATTCACGCATGGTATAAATGGTAATAAATGAGTGTTGGGTAATGATCCAAGAACAAAATTGGAAATTTGGGATGCATTTGTTTGGCAGTTTGGGGGGGGAAACCCTCTAGGACCAAATTAAATAATTTGCTCAGTTTCACAGTGTAAAGAAATTTTTTGTGTCATTTGCAGGAAGGAAACACATTACTTTTAAACAAATAAGTAGATGAATAGACTTTAATTGTAAGATCACTGGGAAATCTGTTTTCCCTTTTGACTACAAGTCTTAGAACTACTTTTTGGATATATGTTGTTATTCTGTTGGGTGTAAAAGTAAGAACGAACTTCACATGTACTTCTTTTTCCTTTTTTTTGGCTTTCTATTATTTTTTTCTCTCTTTTTCCCCATATTTATCTCAGTTGGGACACAGGTGACCTTTCTGCATGTGACATTTAAGATTTCACGTGTTACTAAGCCAGCACTGTAAGTTTTCTGGAAACAAGCCTTCAGGGCCTTCCAGTGCCAGGCAAGAGGAAGGGGTGCGCATTCCCTCTCTGGGGAGTCCATAGCAAGGCCCGTGCAGGATGGCTGTGACCTGCTCTCTTCTGCAGTCAGGCACTCAGTCTTGCTTTCCCTGCTCCTGGACCTGCTTAAGTGCCCTGGGATGCTGCCTGTGGCTGTACCACCCTTGCACTGGCTTGGGAAGGCCCAGAGTTACCTTTAGTGTTTAAAGCAGCAGCTCTAAAACACAGACATAAGCCTTTTGTTCCCAGCACTTTCAACAGCAATCTTTTTTCCCCGTGCTTTTAGATTTCTAAAAAGGAACCCAGTTTCTAAAAGGAATGGATTGTTTGCTGATATAAATATCCATCAGCTGAAAAAAAATACAGGAGCTTTGCTCCCCTTGGCATTATGTGGTGAACTGAGGCATTGAAGGATTTAGCTACTATCAGCTGGTTACATAGAAAAAGGTGCCACTTTCAGGGTTAGATTTAGCCAAATTTAGGTTCTGAAATTCCCTCCAGTGGCTCCTGTTTTTCTTTGTCTGTATAGTGACATGGCTTTTACATTCAGGACTCACTTGGTGCCTATAGCTAAGCGGGAAGAATCTGGCTTAATGTGCCTATCAAAACTGATCTCTTTTACTACCTTACTTTCGGAAATCCCATGGAGGAAGCAGTTCTGATCTGCTATAGATAGGCTTAAAAGTCTCAGGTGAAGCATTTTGACATGGGTACGAGACATCTTTGAAAGGCTGTGTATCACTTGGAGAGGACACAAAATGTGTTTGGTGTGAGCTGAACTGAAGGTTTGGATGATTTGTGATTCCTTTTTTTTTTTTGCTGTTTCCAGCCACTCGGTCTGAGTGTGCATGCCAAGGGATGCAGCTTAGGAGGTTATGAGCTAAAGCTGTGCCATAAAACTGTCTCTCCCTCAGACTGCATCTTAGACATGGGGTGTGGTTTTAACACCCCCCAGCCCCACAGAAGAGAAATCCAAGGCAGCAGCCTGGAGGAATCCGTAGAGCTTGTGGATCTGCTTCAGTATCTTGCTGCAAGGCGACAGGTGCTGCCCAGCATTTTCTATTAAGCTTCAAAATCTTTTCTTTTATAAGAATATATTTATTTTCTGATTTACTGTTTTCACGCCACACCAGTTGGTCTGTCATTAATGCAATGAATTTCACTTTTTGCAAAGTTAAAAATTCATGCTCCTAAAAAATGATGGGAAACTGGCAAAGAAGGACTAACCTGAGCCAAAGCTACAGTATTAGTCAACCGTAACAAGTAATTATAATAACGCTATGGTCATTTCACCCGGGAGCTCCGCGCCTGGCCGGTAGCCCTGAACACGCCATGCGGGACCC